>NC_079158.1:6883578-7055494 GCF_947563725.1 Argiope bruennichi | reverse complement strand
GATGTATCTAACAGTTAAGGAATATTTAATTATGTAAAAAGCTACCAAAAATTAAAAATGGCGAGCATAGTTGATATGGAAATAAATAAGTAAATAAGAAACAAGTACTTCCTAACATATAATTTTATTAACGCATATTTTAGATTTACGTTTTCAATAGAAAATTATTATTAAAAGCAAATATATAGAATGCGGGTAATTATTTCATTTAAAGGAAAAAAAAAACTAAAATTACACAAAAGCATTAGCAAAATCGGGAATATTAACTACAAGCTATGATCCCAAAATGGCTATAAAGCAAATATATTTTAACAAATGATCAAAACAAATCCTAGTCCCCTTGAAAAGCAGCATACAAAAAGAAAAAAAAAGCTTCATTATCAATTTTTTAAAACTCAACTGCATACTTCAGCCATCCATCAATAAATTACGCAACGCAAAGGATTCATAAGACGTTGCAACATATAGAGACTTAACAATCACTGTACAAATGATATTAACACTATAATAATAATAAGGCACCATTTAACATATTAATGACACGAAACAGGCTAAAAATAGCCGAGCTTTAATCGCAGAGTAGCGAGTGGAAATAATTGTTTCATAAATAGTAGACCTCTCGTTACCCTGAGGGTGCTGTTAAGGTTTCTGCCGTTCGTCAAGTGCATGACATATCAGCTCCGGTGTCGTTTAAATTATATATGGAAATCGCTTTTCCGTCCCGGAGCCGCCATTCTCTTTGCTGCTGGATCCCTCAGGAGAATATTGCGGCTTTATGATCTGGCTGAATAGATTTCCGAAACCGGCACCACGGAACAGCATCCAATACTATTCCATGGATTAAGCGCCATTCTTCAAAACATTACTGATTCAAACGAAGGTTTATAGGCATAATGCAACGGTCTCGCCTGAGATATTGCTCTCTGGATTACAGTGGTAAGTAATGTAGTGTAAGCTTAGGGGAGTATTTGTACGGGGTATTTGAGGATAGCGACGAGACCCCATTGAAATGGTAATTTTGTAGACAATTGAGTTCAGGTGCGCTGCAAACTGGCGACTGAATACGCGAGTACACAATGCGTTTGATGTCAACTCCTTTATATTGATTTGTTACGAGATTTGAATCTTAATAGAAAGAGGAATGTATACACTGCTTTGCATTTATGTGGGTTGATTCAGTTTTTTGGCGTTGATCAATACTTGGTGAAGGTTTGAAGGGCTTCGCTTGATCACCCTATACAATTTTGTAAAGATTTTAAAATGATGACCTTGCTTGTATGAAATGAATGATAAAAGTGAATTCTCTCACTGCGCCATTTGTCCTGAACTCCTGTTCAAGGTATAAAATTATCTTTATGGTTAGAATTTCAAGGGGCAGGGAAACTTCTTTAGTATACTCTTCTCATTCATTCGTCGAATCAGCTTGACTTGTTGCGATGTTTGCTTGCATTAAAAAATATTTATAATAATGCAGGCATCCGATAATATTTCATAAAGCACAAGAGAAAAATATTTCGTAATATGCGAAGTCACGATGATACAATTATAATCCAATAACACTTATCATAGTATTTAAAATTAACAAAAAATTTTTGCAATAAAATTTCGGCATTTGTTTTTAAATTTCTCTAAAACAAAAATGAATAAAATCTTTTCTTAAGAAAATGTTGATTTTTTTTACCGTGATAAAATGATGTAAATATCGCATATTTTAAAGAAAATTATATTTTGTTCTATTTTTAAAATAAAATATCTATAAATGCTTACTTAAAAACAGTTATTGTAATGAAAGTGCTGTCATTCCCATACTTCTTATATATTTATTTAAAAAAGTTATAATTTAACATTTTCTTTGTTCTATTTATATTTTCCGAAACCACATGCAAAATAATATGCAACAATGATTATGGAATGCCGTTCAAAAGTAGATTCATGTCAATAAAATTTAAACAAATAAATTACAGCAAAATTAAAAATCTAAAGGAATTTTGGATCAAGATTTTTTTATAGCATTTTAGATTAATTCCTTGAATGAAGTACTAAAGATATTTTTTTTTTTTGAATACGAACGCTTAGTGTTTTTTTTTTTTTTTTTTTTTGTATATTACTCCTGACACGATGAACTAAAATTTCTATGCACCATTCAGTTCAAACAAATACACAATTTTAAAATTTTAACTAACTGGATAACGCAATAAGATTCAAGATAAGAGAAGAAATCTATCGATATAAAAGAGACAGATCAAGAAATAGGTGATCGACCCAAATTGTTCTAATCTATTTTTGAGAGGTCTGCTAATAAATAAGTATCATATTATAAATAAAATTCAATTTACAATGTGAGAATAAAAATATAAAATGCCTTCATCTGAGAAAGAAATTTCATAATAATAGCAATCTTTTTATTTAAATGGCAATCATTAAATAAAACACGTGTCAGAAATTAGAATAAACAAATAATATTTTAAAAAGACTGCACTCAAAGTATTCAAATTTTAGTTTTCTGTTTGATTACTATTTTAAATCTCTATTAATATGAATTCAAAGTCCTATTTATTTAGAAGAAATTTATATAGCCCTAGAGAAATTGCAAGTTCCATTTAAGCTTCTATCAAAGTTAGAATAGAATAAAGAATAATAATAAAAAAAACTAATGATCACGAAAAATAATTGGGCGTCATAATACAATTATAAAATTCCACCATTTTATGGATTTCGGTCTCATTTAAAAAAATGCACTTCATCGTGTATCATTTGTCTTTCGAATTTGACCCAAGTGCATCTGCTTAAAACAAACGATTTAGGATTCATTGACTCATTCTGAAGGAATGCAACATCGGAATTTTTATTTCTGGAAGATTTTCCGAAAACAACTATATTTCAAATGTTATTTTAGAATTTGTTCTTTAAGCGTTATACCTGAAAATACGTGAAGAGATTTTATTCTCTTTGATTGTGGATGAACTAAGTGATGATTTGGTTATCGTTGACAAAATTGAAATTGATTAATATTATAATTTACTTTTATTATTGTACACTTTAAGCTTTTGAAAGATTTACTATCTTATAAGGTTTGATTTACGATATCGGTTAGAGCTCAGTCATTTAAGAAGCCATGTGGAGATTAGGTGAATATCGGAAGTGAAATTATGTACAATGCTGTTACTAGTAAATTTGTTGTTGTCTGTCATATTGTCTGAGATTTAAAACGTTTGCTTTAGGCAAGACGTTTCCTTTCTTTGAAGAGACGGCTAATGAGGCAGTGCGCCATTTTGCGTGAATGTTGTGTTCTGAATACAATGACATTGTAGATGATCTGGGATTAGAAAATTCGACAACTTGTCATAATACCATTGTAAAATAATGCAACACATCTAAATCTCTAAAAAAGCTATTTCTTCAACAAAAAAAAAGTCCAATATTTTTTTTGTTGAAGTTTGCGGAAAGCGTGTTTATCCTGTTCTATTTCCCGAATTATTAAAATATTTTGCAATATCTTGCATATATGCAAGCGTTATAGAATAAACATATCTTAATGGCATTTTTGCAATTTTATACTGTTCAGCGCTAACTATCGATGAAATTTTGTATAATTATTTTTTTATGTGTTATATAGAAACAGCATTTTTAAAAGTATTGATTGTTCATTTTATTTTGTCATTTAGACTTAAAAAAATCCCTTATTTATTTCTTTCACATCCTGCATTTATTTCTGCAAATCTCATGCAGCTCATAAGAGACGCAAAAGAAATATCCAGAGTTAAATAATAAATACATGTTTCTGAGCTGAAATTTCCAATTGCGTGTACACTAAATTTGTAGAAGAAGAATGCTATTCCAAAATGCCCCCATTTAGAAAAGCATCAGCTTGCACAAAGACAACAGTCCACAACTAACAATGAAGTTCTGAAATCATTAGTGACGATCTCCAGTGTGTTTGGCACTTCTATAGGTTGTTTACTGCAATGAGCAGGTGGGAATGATCATGAGAGAAGTTACTTGATACAAACGGGATCATCCTTCTGGGTTACTTTGATTCCTCTTACACATTAGAAGATTAGGCTTCTCCCAAGAAGGATCATCAAATCGAAATAGAACTTAACGTTAACACGAGGTAAATGGCAGTACCAGAATCGGAAGCACCCTTATCATTGCTCTAAATTCACTAATTATCGCCACTTGTGTCTGATACGTGTGTGAATTTGGCTTTGATACAAAGAAAGATGCGCACAAATTACTGAGAGCTCATGGACATTATCTTGAAATAATGGTTAGTACTGAAAATCATTCTATGCTGAAAACATTTCAGTAATTTTCTATGCTAATTTTATACCTGTATGTCATGCTATATGATTATAATTTATAAAGACATAAAAGAGACATTTCACAGGAAGCGTTATTAAATAAATGAGAAGATCAGTTCTCTATTCGATGAAGACACATGTTTATACTCAGCTTCGTAATGCAATGAAATATGAATTTTAATATTTAACAGATGAATTGCTTCAACTTGACACAAGTCAAAACTTTTAAAACCATTGTCATATACCAATATTAATTTATCTGCTGCAGATTACAATTATTGCGTTCACACGCACGTGTATAATAAGACATATATTGCAATGTTTTTCTTGTAAATATGGGATAAAACCATTTGCGAAATTTCGATATCCCTCTTCTTGCTTTTTAGAATTATCGCATTAATATTCTCATGAAACGGATGAACCGAATTCTCCCATACATCAATTTAATTATTGGGGTAATTCAATTTATTTCATTATTGGTTATTTGTTGGGGTAAGGATTATTTCAAACATCCATTTTTTTTCTTTCTGCGCTTGCAAATTGGCTTGTTCTCTCTCAGATCGACAAACAAACAACTAGAAAAAACGTTCTTTTACATTAGAACGATGGAGATTCGTGAAAATGCTCGAGATTGAAATGTTTTCTTATAATATTTTGTATGCAAAATAGTAGGCAGAACTTAAACTGGTGCAAAAGGTATTAGTAGTTTCATATTCCACTTACTCATGATTAAGACCTGCAATGGCTTTTTGGAAGAATGTCAGCTTTGGCATTTGAAGGTAATGGATAATAGGCCCGACTCAGCTTAAGATTTTACCGTGTAGATGTATCAATTCAGACCAACCAAAATGACTCTGAAGGTTAAGATCACCAAATAAACAGAAAGAATCGTAAAATAAATTATCCGTTTTTATAATTTAAGTCACATTTATGTCATGCAGCTAAAACTATGAATTGAATAAAATATCATATGTAGATTGACAAAGACATGGGGAGAAAAATAATACAAAAAGAGTTGATGTGGCAATATCTTATATGCAAAAATCGGCATTTTAAAAATGTAAACCGTTATACTGATTAATAAAGGAACATTTTATGTGAGTTTTATACCGCAATCATTCATTTACATATGAATATTTTTTATCTTTCGAACATTAAAGAAGTCATCTCCTTTTCTTTCTATTCGTTGTAATTATTGGTTTCAAACTTTCCGTTTAGATAACGGCTAAATCATTCCTCTTAGTAACTTATGCCATATTTTTTATTGTAATTTCTTTCTGAAGTTCCCCTCCGCGGGACTTCCTCTCCCCCATGACAGAAAGTGCGCGGAATTTAAGCAGGAGAATTTTCCAAAAAAGGAAATCAGCTTTTAACGGGGTTTGGTGAATGCTGATAATGTCAATCATTGTGAAGTAATATTGAATGCAGTCGCATGGAGATTCTACAATGCCATCATAAATGGATGAAAATTGTAAACTAAAGGTCAAGGTAACAGATTTGAACTTTTTGAGAACAAATTGCAAAACAAACCACATAGTGATTATTTTATCATATTATTTGAAATCTAAAAAGATAACTACTCTTTATCGTAAACACATTTAAATCCCCATATACGCTAATAAACTTAATAATAATAATAATAAGACTAACTTAAAAACGTAAATCGTAAAACACATTTGGGTGAAATTTTAATTTTGCTTATTTTTATATGTTATAATAGAATTTTTCACTTTAATTTTTTTCAATTTATTCAAGCATTTATATATTTACACACATTCATGTGTTTTATATGTTACAAATTTATTATTTAATATTTTTGTGCTTGGATTTAACCAAAAGAATAAAATATAAATTAGTGAAAGCAAAGATTACAGAAAATCACTAAAATAATTTCTCTGTTTTTCGCGAATGGTTTTACTTTAAAATATATTTCTTACTTTTAGCTTTTCTAGAAGAAATGTATAATTTCTACCACAAAAAACTTCTCAGTTAGTGAAGGACAATACAATTCTGTTTTAACAATAACAAAAAAAAAAAAAAAGTATAAATAATCTTACGTGGGTTTTTCGTTTTGAAGTATTTATTAGAAGTAAAATGACATTAAAAGAGTGAAGATTTTCGAATACAACTTCTGATTACATGCAGCATTAATTTTTATTTTCTTTGTATATATATTAAAGAAGTTTTTTTGTTGATTTTCAATAACAAAAAAAAACTTTAGTTCATATGTTCAATAGTTCATTTGTTATTCTGCATAAGATTTTTTTTTACAATGTTAGTTCATCTATTATAGAATTATTCTTGTTTAAATGAAAATTTTAATTATTATTGATTTTTAATTAAAATTGATTGTCAAAAAATCATTTTATCTTTTAAAATAATATTAAATACACATAATACGATTGGCATAGATATTTCCTATGAATAACCATTCAGACAGTAAAGCAGCGCCTTATAATTTATCATTTTGTTTAACTTTTTGAGAAGCTATATTCAGGCTTTCACATAATAATTAGAATTTTGTGCTTATAGATACATTCTTTGACCATTAAGACATTAATATACAATTATTTTTTTAAAAATAATCTAGCGCAAATTATTTTTCAGAGAATTGGTGGGAAGTCATTCCCCCTCCCCCTTCAGAAAACCAAAATTGGTTGAGAGTGGGTGACAATATGTACATTTTAAACATAAAAAAAACATAAAAAACTTTAAAAAATTAAATTAAATTAGATTAAATTAATTTTTTGCGATTTTAAATTTTTGAAAAGTGTCATTATATTATTGAATTTATTTTATTATTCAAAATACGCAGTTAGAAAACAATTTCTTTTCCATCACCATGCAGCTAATGAAACAATAATTTAATAAAAATGGATTTGATTCAACTGCTAGAGGAGAAATATGCTGAACATATTTAGCAGATCATTATAAAATGCTTTAATGAAAATTTTAACATTCTTTGATGACTTCGATTTCGAATTTAAATTAACAAAATGTTGAATGCTGGATTTATAATGGGTGAAATTTAAAGTATAGAGCCCGTTTAAAGTTTACCGTAGAAAATGTAAGGATGTAGCCCCCCCCCCCCTTCCATTTAATGTGTTATTTAATGTATATGTTGCTATTATTTATTACGGTAATGGTCTCCAGTGTTGGCGTCGAATACTCACATTTAAGAATAGAATAATATCCTTCATTGTCAAGAAAAGTACTTGTAATTTCTATTGTATGAGCTGCATAGCAACACTTTAAAAGCGGAAGTATCTAGCATAACCTAAATCTTCTAAAATATAAAGCGGACAATATATATATATATATATATATATATATCAATCGAAGAATCAGTTTTTTTTTAAACCAAGCATTTCCCCTCAGACTGGTAAAATGATCCTTTTCCCCATGGACTTCAGGTTTTCTTCTCACTGCTCCGGATTAAATTTGAATACCGAATGTCAGAAAAAATGACGTAGTTTTCAGATTGTACATATTTACTAATGCCAGACAATCTACTTCTAAGAAATTCAATAGTAATACTATTTTATTGTTAAAATGTCTTTAATACTTCGAAAATATTTTTTATTAGAAATTAAAATTTTTGATTTAAAAAATCTGTATGATATGAAACAGCTATAAAGAACTATTTCCTGAAAATGCCTGTTTTAAATTGTAGATCTAAAATCATGTGAATATTTGGTAAATAAATTTTAGAATATTCTAAATTAAGATACAGATTACATTGATTTATATTCAAAAGGAAGAACTTTATAAATTTTAAAGGCTAAAAAGAAACGAGATTTTTAATCATTATATATTAAATATTTCTCCAAATTCAAGCAATATTTTCTACTACTTTCGGATTTAATTGACTTTTATAAGGCTTTCGATACAACCTAACCAAAGTCTCGGCCGTAAGGGATAGATTGGGCTTTGGAATATTTTCCAACTTGCCTTGCTTATAGGAATCCATTTTTAATGATTCGGACTCTCCGCTTCAATTTAAATGCGAATACACTGCCATTTTTATTTTATTTATTTTCTACCCATTTTTATTCTCTACTCATGAGAAAGAGGCATTCTCGCATTCCCACTATCTTTTTTTCTTCTTCTGAAAAATGTGCATACCTTTTCCCTTCTCTCTCGCCAAGCTTTTTTTATTTAATTTTCTTTCCATTTTTGCCTCTCACGCTCTAAGAGAGTAGTTTTTACTTCTGACGACAGAAATAATAACTTGCAAAGTTTCCGAGAGAAAAGAGAAAATTTACTCCTTTTTCTTACCATTGAAAAAGTAAAAAAAAAAAGTACTATAAGAGGTAGTAAAGTATTTAGTGCTTTCTTCTTCTACATAAGAAAAAGAAAAAAGAAAGAAATCTTACATGGCAAGGGAGGCAGAAGTATTGGTGGCCCTGTAACCCCCAATGGTAATCGTTGAAGTAGAGGAGCGAGGACATCGATCATTTTAATGAAAGCTGAAATTGAAAACCACGTGATGACAGCTAGAAAAATTTTCGGAAGCTCTGGGAATAAATAAAACGTATTAGGAATCTTCTATGATTACTTTGAAATTGAGAGTTGCAGTTTTAATTTCATTATACGATAGATTCAGTTTCATTTTCGTTCGTATCACTTGTGGTTGGAACACAAGAACCTAATCATGCTTTATCAAGGAGAGTGGGGGAGAAAAAACTGCGTAAGGCAAGGAAATTACGGAAACGGTTTCCAGATGAAAAAGAAATGTACTTTAGGGATTTGGCCTTTTAATTTTCAGGAGCATTATTTTTGAGAACTGAAGTTTTATATGAAATATTTTGTTACGAATAGATTTTAATAAATAGATAATGTCCCCATTGAAAGGTTATTTTTTTAGACATATCTCAACTTTTTGAAGGTAGCCAGATGAAGAGAAGAAAAGATGAATTTCACTTTCGAAATTCGAGCAAATCTAATGGGAAAATATTTGAAGTGGGATACGTTTAAATGGAGCGAGCACGTAGCTTTGTAGTGGAATTGTATTTTGCAATTCTTATGTTCCAATTGTTAAAATTGGTTGCACAGATAGCATTGTTAATAAATACCCTTGAAAGAATCTAGACAAAGTCATAAGCACTAAATATTCATAAATTAATCAATAAATTGCAATGCTTTTTTTAAGGAATTACAACACGTTTACTGGCAAGACTCTTTTCGGACAGATAGAGCCTACAATAGATCTTTGACCCTCATTATCTAACAGAAAATTAGACATTTTAACCAGGCTGAGGAATTGTCACATCCGATTCACCTACCAACATCTGTTCGCAAGGGAACCAGCACCAAATGACTCAATTTGTAACGGTTCTATGTAAGTCTTACACATTTTCGTTGCACTTTAACGATTTTTTGGAAGTGAATTACTTCCAAAACTCCTGGTGTTATTATTTTTTTAATTTTTCAATATATATATGTATATATATATAAATTTTTAAATCTTTCATATCATATATAAACATCAGCCAAGCTTTTCAGTACTTTCTTACATCATTGTTTCGCTTTTTCACGACATACTACTACATTTTTAGACATTTAGATTTCGTGCACTTTCCATGTTTGGATTTTATTATAAAGGGATATAAAAACGACTTACGACCCATTTATTATTGCTTTTTGGTTGTATGTGGTTAATTTCTTTTTATCACAGAGTTAACAGACTTCATGATAAAATGGCATTGTTCCCGAAGAGTCCTGGCATATCAAGAATCGGCTAATAGACTAAGGATTAATCTCAAGAATATAGGTATAAATGGCCGTTGTTATAAATAATAAGGCTTTTCAATGGGAGTTAACCGTAATGTGATGTAGTGTTTAGACATCAGCCTTGCACAGTAGATTGCTCATATTAAAGAAATAAATTTCTTCTTAAATTTAAATTACACACTTTATTTCAAGAATACAAAAAAGACGCGAAGAGGTTTTGAAATATTATATATTTTCTTTGTTTGCCTTTTTTTTTTAAGTTGAAAAAAAATTGGACATTTGTTCATTCACTGAGCATGAACGTTATTGGTGCTTCCGGTACCCAATAGCCATTATGTAAGAGCCATGAAGATCGATCATTTTGATGAAAGCAGAATTGAAAACTACATGAAGGTAAGCAATAAATTTTTTAAACGTTCTGGGAATAAATAAAACGAATTAGAAACCTTTTAAGATTACTTGGGACTGGTGAGTTGCCGGTTTAATTTTGTCACGAGGAGGGTAGGAAATGCAATTTCATTTTCTTCACATCACTTGTGGCGGAAACATAGAACCCAATCAAATTTTATCTTAAAGGGGATCACGTAAAAGATGGCAGCCATGGAAAAGTTTTCAAAGTGCACTTTGGAAATTTATCTTTTAATATTCTGAGAGATTACTTTTGAGAATTAAATTTACGACGTGAACGATGTTCTTATCTTAAACATTTTAAGCATTATATTAATCTAATGTAACGAAATGAATGATAAAATATTTTTTTATTATATTTTAACATTTTTTCCTTGCAAGCGAATTCTTTTACAAAATTGTGACGATGTCCACTCTTTAGCGAAAAAACTGCTGCATATAAAACTTGCTATATATTTTAGAAACAACTCGATAGGCAGGATAAAATTTAGAATAATGATATTTTTCAACATGATTCCTCCGACTGCCGACCAAACTTTTGTGCATTTCTATTAAAAATTTTACACGTATGAATTTGAAAAGTAATAAAGCTCACAAAATACGCTTCAATATTTCTAAAGCTAAATCATTTTTGACTTATCTGCTGAACATTTTAATACAAGGTACTTAATCAGTCGATGCTGATAACTTAACGATGTTGAACGCCTTAACCTAAGATTAGGAATTCGAAATAAAATAAATCAATTGTTTGCTTAAAACTGCAAATATTGTATTGTAAGCTAAACTAAGGTTAATTTAATTATAAATTTTGACTATGCATTAAATAATTTATATAATTTGAATATAAATTATTGATTAAATAATTATTAATTAATTTATTAACTTGAATATAAATTGATTGCTATTTGAAAAAACCAAGTTTGTGCAAACCGTATAAATCTAAACATGAAGATGAGACTTCGTGTGAAAAATATTTCTTTCACGTAAAGAGAGCATAATTATAAGGTGATAATCCTTTGCTGTTTTATTGGCATTAAAAATTTTTTTTGTATTTTCTTCAATACATTTCATTGTTGTAATGAAATTCAAATCGTTCTCATTGTTCCATCAAATATTTAATCATAGTATTTTCTTCCTGTTTTGTAAGATGAAGAAGATTTTTACCCGCATAACTTGGCAAACTTGTGGAATTAAAAAGTGAAGTCCCAGGGTAACGAAAGACAATGAATAAACGGAAGACAGATTGCCCAGAGAATTGCGTTTTTAATGGTACTATGATGCCACTGAATTCGACTCCGCTGGAAATATTGATGCACTCAATGCACAGAACAAGTATCAAACTAACATGGTATTAACTTCTATTGAAGCTTAATGAAATTTTGTATACATATTTAGTATCAGAACTGTAACTTATTTTGGATCACATTTATCAAAGGACAGAACCCTTTATTGATCTATATTCGCTTGCATGTGAACGAACTGAGAGAGTGTCTCCTCAAAACTTTCTCGCATACTCTGAAATGAAAGGGAACTTAGTCAACGGCAGTGCGTTTTCAGCTAACTCATGCGCTTAGATGCTTCCGAGAATACACACCGACAGACGTTGAACCCCGAAATGAGTACCGAATTTTATGTATTTATGTATGCTCTCTGCTTTTTGTAGTTATCGCATTAAATTATATTCAAACAAACCGACAGGCAGACATCCTCTGAATGGATTTTGCTCAAAATTTATTAGAAATCTGCAAATTTTAAGTTAAGACCGTATACCAAATTTCATCAGTCTGGCTCAAAGCGTTTATAAGTTCTTTATCGCAGACAGACAGACAGACAAACGGACAGATAGAGAAACAGACGTTTTCTAAAAATATGTTTTTCAAATTCAGAGAAATCTGTAACATGGGAGTTGTCAAAATTAGAAATTTCAAGTTTCTGACGATTACAAAACTTTCTCTATACTTTCTATAAGAGAAAGTACACCCCACAGTGACTTAGAAAAGTAAACTTTTTATGCAGTTTTGAGGCCAAATGAGTAAATTCGTTAAATGTTGCAGGCAGCAGATGGACAGAAAGACATCCAAAACACATACTCGGTTTAACTGTGTTATATTACTAGAAACAAAACGAGCCATAATGTGTTTTTATAGGAGACAATCGAGGGTAGGTGTTGGTGAGACTCTCACCCTTGCTTTCAAGATCGTTTTTTTACCCTATCATCTTATTTTCAGAAAATGCAGATGAGGGTAGAAAGAGAATTCGTTGGCAATCAAATGCTTGTCAGCACACTGAGAAATTCAAGAACGAAAAATATTCTCTCTTGTTTAACAAGCATTTTTATGGATAATTTATAACCACATTTGTCATTTTTTCAGCGGAATTCAAACCATTTTCATCTTCAAACAATAATTGTCTATGTTTCATCCATTGTCGAAAGTTAAATATTGAAAATGTCAGTTACTAACATTCCCTTTTTTAAAAGTATCCTCAAGATAGATACCATATTTTTAATGGAGCTCCTATTTCGTAATAAAAGGGATACAGGTGTCAATGTTGAGTATTTTCTATGAAGGAGTCTAAAGTCATCGTGTAAGATAGTGAGGGGTTAAATATTACATGACGTAGATAATCGTATTCTTCGAATGGTTCTTATGTCACATTATTGGAATTAGGGTGTAAAGATACGAAAATGAGACTCCTGAAACATCAAAACTAACATGAAATTTAAATTTTGTTTTCAGAACCATGAATATCACTTTATGAGCAAGAAGTTTAATTTAAGAACGACCCATTTCTTGAGAAAACAAGCTGGTTGAGGAAGGCGAAAGGTTTATAGATATTCACCATTTGGAGTAAGAAAATATGAAATTCTAACAGTGTGTATAAACTATAAATAAAAATTAATTTTTATAGCATATTATGATTACTTTAAGAATAAATTACTGATTTCAAAAGTATTAGGAATTGAATTTTAGATTAAGTTGAATAAAAAATGAGTTAGATAATTCGCACCTTAAAAATTGTGCAGCCCTCAGTTTTAAGAATTTTGGCGCAATACCCAAAGGTCGCCAAAACTTTGCCTGAAAGTGTAGAGAGGGAGTATAAAGAATGTCTTAAGAGTCTAAATTAAAGAATATCGACATATACATATAAAAAAATCTTTCATTGTATTACGATAAATTATTTCCTTGAAATTCATAAACATCAGGATTCATAAACATCTGCTTTCGATTCTCTCATGTCTATACACAGGAATAAATTCCTAATAACTTGTACTTGAAAACAATTCTTGGCATGAAATCAAACATTTTGAATTGAAATCAATTTAAGTATTCAAAAACATTTTTACAGTGGGAATTTTCTTCATAGTTTTTGAAATTTCTAAATTTTGTTCAATGCTGATAGCTGATTCCTTATAGTGTTTACGGATTTTAATTATTTCGAATCCCATTTTAAGAAAAATAATTATATATTCAATGATATCAGTTACGGCGGCCATGCAGTTTTTATTTTCATCTTAGAATTAAAAAGGAATTGACTGCAGCAAAGAGAGTTTGATGGCAAATAAGACATTTAAATACAATATTTTCCTTTCGCGATGTGGAATCGCGCAAATAAATAAATACAATCATTAAAAATGTTAAAAAAAAATTATTCCGCAGGAATGGCAATTCTTACGTTGATTTTTTTTTTTTTTGTATATATATATGTCTTCTATTGTGTAGTTTAAAAGTATGGAGAGAAAAAGCGAATACACTTTAAACAAAAATAAGCCTTTCCGTTAATGAATTTGATTCAACATTTTGATCCACAACTCTACGCATTTAGATCTATATAGTAATGGGTTATCGTACATAAGCGCGACCAAATAAGATAGACCATAATGCATAAGAATTCAGAGAGTTTTAAAACTTCGAAATTAACAGAATTTTGGGACTTTGGATTTAAATTTACTTTTTATATACTTTGAAAAAAGAAGACAAAAATTTAGAATGCCAAATTTAAAATGAAAAATACAGAATTAGAATTTAAAAATTCCATCAATTTGTTTTCATGTAGCACTTATAAAAAATAATAAAATTCCAATTAATTGTAAAATAAATTTTTGATCTACCCATGTTTTTATTGTATTGAAAGAAAATATTAAGAGATAATTAAAATACTTTAATTTAAGGAATTTTCATAGAGCTGAAAATCCTCTGTAGTTAAAAGTTTTTCAAATGTAATTTTAATTTCCATTCAAATGTCATCCTTTAATGTGAATTAATATAATAAATAATTCTTTTAAAATTTAATTTTCATAACAAGGAAAAGTGTATGTTATTCCTTTCATAAAAAACTCATTAATTCTTTGGAGAATAGTCAAGATAAATATTTTGTTTACAAAATTTATATTGAGATAACGTTTTGTTTTTAAACAAAACTGATAATTTAAACAACTTTATAACTTCTCTGATCAAACATTTATTATTATTTTCACAGTACGATCAATTCATTTCGCAAGTTGTTCTTAAGAAAATATTTTTGTATTAAATTCTTTGATCGTTAAAGATTTCAAAAAATCTTATTCAACGAATTACAAGTTTTAAAAAAAAGGTATTCCATGTCTAAATATTATTTCAAGCTCTTTAATGTGTTCCTTCACCTCCATTCCCCCCCCCCCAAATATTACATTTTAGATGCTTCTCTAAGCTCCGAGATATTCGAAAGCTGAATTATTCAAGAAAAAAAGTCATTCTCATGACGAATATTTTTTAGAAGAGCAAAACTTAGTAAATCAAATCAAAGGAACATGATACACAGCAACGGAAATGATTTTTTGATAAGACCGTTCCAAATCCGAGATTTGCTTTCTTGCGTCCTTGAGTAATTTATGCAGTTTATTATTAAGTTTAGTTTCATTTTGTTTCGTTGCAACTGTGCTATGTAATTTTTTTTTCTGTAACCCAATTAATCTCGAACCTTTATACTGTCTTTCTTGGAATCAAACGACAAAAAGAACATAAAAGATTAGTTGCTTCTTTCCTATTTTTTAAAAATAATTAAAAAGCATTGAAGGAAATGTCATTAATCATTTTATGAATATTAAGATAAACATGATTTCTGTGATCAGACGGAAAAGACAAAAAAGAAAACTTTAAAATCAGCGCAGATTTATAACGGAGGATTATAATTGTGATGATGCGTATATTGAATACGAAAATATTACATTTACATTTTAATTGACAAAAAATAATTAAAAAATAAAAATTAATTCATTTCTTTAAGATTCAAAGATAACAAAGAATTTAAAATGCAATTCCAAAAATTCACTGTAGGTTTTAAAACAAAGCATCTTGATAACACACACACACACACACACACACACACACACACACACACACACACACACACACACACACACACACACACACACACACACATTGATGTATATGTGTTATCGATGTGAAAGAAAATTTCCACACAATTTGCATGTGGTTGTTGCTCATTTGAAATTTTACCTGATTAATATAATTTTTAACCAAATAAAAATCAGGATGCAATACATATGAAATTGAAGAAGATATGGTTTGTTCAACGAAGAAAAGCATAGTAAAGACATCTTTCTCTTTCTCTCTCTCTCTCTCTCTCTCTCTCTCTATATATATATATATATATATATATATATATATATATATATATATATATATATATATAGATATAGATATATATCTATATCTATATATATATATATATATATATATATATATATATATATATATATCTCTATATCTATATATATATATAGATAGATAGATATACACAAAGAGAGAGAGGGAGCGCATGAGTGAGAGAGAGAGACTTAAATGGAGAAGCACTTTCAGTTTCTCTTTTATAAACTATTTTGAGATTTACAATAACCTAAAACTTATAAATAGATAAAGGAAGCGCACATCAAGTCATTAAATGTGCCAAAGATTTGTTAATAAAGGAAATGAGACTTTCAAAAATGACGGAATCAAAGAAAAAAAATTAAGAAATTTCGTAGTTCAAAGTGTCGTAGCGTGATAACATTTTAGGCTTAATATTTATGCTTGTGAGAGTCGTTATACACGTGGGTATGCACTTTTACATCACATCACTTATGCATCATCACATCAATCAAAGCTAAAATTCCGTTCCTAAAGCTTTCCTTTTAGAAAAAGCAACGAGAGAAACATTTAACGGAAAATCTAAATGAGTTTGAATCTCAAAAAAGCAATAAAAACCATTGCAATAAATTAATTTTAAAATTAAGAAAATTAAAATCGCTGAAATCTGTATGGATATAAAAGAATTTAATGAAAGCTACCATCTTTTAATTGTTGCAAAGTGGTTTTTGATCTACAATATGTTCCGAAGTTATTAAGAAAAAATAAATGTTCGATATATTCCATGAATTGAAATTTCGATACAATCTTTACGCTGCGGGCACCTATTAGGAAAGAGATAACATCATGCCAGATTTAGTAGTTCAAGTCCAACGTTTTATCCTTTTGCATGCATGTAACGATTTTTAAATCACCTTTCAGAAAGAATGACACCGTAAGAACATTATGCTGAAATGATGATTGGTTTGCCTACGAGGAGAATGAAAAAGCATGCTATGATAATTTCATAAATAATAAACTCGTAAATGAACGTTGAAGCAATTCTACTTCCGTGATTAGTAGTGCTGAAAGCAAATAGATTATGTGTTAGAGACAAGAAAAACGAAATTCCCGTCTCGGTCGGTTGCTTGGCCTTTTATGGCTTATTAGCTCCGTAGTGCTCGGAGAGTTGAATTTTGACACATTCCTCAACGCCAGAGCCTATTGTCCGAATTTCTTACGAGCAATGAAGACGGATTTTCACTCTTCTGGTTGATAAATGACCTCGCGACCTCTCACTTATCCCATTTCCAACGCAGCGTACGCCAATATTCACGGATATTCTCAACTTTTGATAAGGAAGAGAGATGGGAGGAAAAAAAATTCTTCTCAATGCCATGTTCCTCGCACGGGGAAAGAGAAAATCACGTCTTTCGGTTCGGGCAGTCATTTATCTTAGTCTGACAATGGATCTTTATTTTATTTTTTTAATGTTTTTTTTTTTTTTTTTTTGCCCTCACTGTTTCGAGTAAAAGAGGAAAATTGAGTTTTTTTTTCTTTTATTGTTATTTTTCTCCCAAGTCTCCCATCTTCCCCTACAAATTCTTTTCTTTGTAGTTTCGTTTTATTCTGTTCGTGTTAACTGAAATTTTTGTGACAGATTCTGCTTTTATTGAAATTGAAAATGATGCAAGAATTGTTCGAAAAGTTGCGTCCATCCATTCGAAGTTGGAATGAAGGAAGGACAGTTAGGCAGAAAGCAACGAGGAGCAATCGCAAAAGATGGATAGTGAGTTAATGATGGAGAAGTGCATTCTGGAAAATCGTCTTCGTTTGCATTAGGCTAATGTGCTTTTCATTAGCATTTTGGAAAAGACCAGAAAACGATTAAAAGAAAAGCAAAAGTACAGCGAACTTTTCGAAAATTAGTTTTTTAAGTTAGAATAACACCACCTTTCTTCGACAAATTTCTATCACTTCTTGAATAGGAAAATCCGTACTGTGTTAACTGGTTTGATGAAAATTGTACGATAGCTACAATTCAATGTCATAGCGGAAATGTGAAGTATATTTCATATTGGCATAAGTATTAATAGAAATATTTTCTTCATTTCATAGCATAAATAGTTGCTAGAAACCAGAAAATTGATTTTTTAGGATACAAGTGGAAAACATTTTTAGATTTGAGAAAAATAACTCTCATATTTTTTCGATGTAAGATGCGAAAACAAAAAATTAACAAGCATGAGTTAGTTTTTAAAATTTTTGCCACTAAGATAAAGGAAATATTTAATGACCACTTTTTTATTGCTTGAAAAAGCTATAAATTTTAAGACCAATTCTGCTTTTATTGCACCTGAAAATGATGCAAGGGCTGTTATAAACGATGAAGTGCAATTTTGATACTTATTATGAGGGGTAAAATGAATTCCTATTGATGTACAGTTTCAAAATTAAGTAAATCCACCATTTCTTCATTTGATGGAGGAAATGGCTACAGTAAGATGAAAGACTAAAATATTTTTAATTTAAGATATTCTTGAGAGAAAGTCATATTTATTACTCATATTTATTACTTGTCATATTTATTACTCATATAAGATTTCATATTAATAATGGAAAACACAAAAGTCATAATTAAGTAAACTATAAACAAAAGTGTTTAAAAGGCAAAGCAAAATATTTTTTTAAAGACAAAAACTAGATCGAATCATTGAAAAAATTGTTCGTGCCATTAATATTTTTTTTCTTTCAAAGTTTAGAAAACATGATTCAAAATTTAATTTTTTCAAGTTAATAAGCGAGATATCAGATAATCGTACATAAAAAACATTATTTTAAAAATACATAAATCGATTTTTTACTGTGCAATTAATTTTTAAATTGGGAATTTTTTCCCTTTTATGCACTTATAATCACGAAAAACAAAGAATTCATATAGAACAAAGAAATAAGCCTGCAACTAGCCGATTTCCACAAATTTAGTTTCATATGTAAGCTCATAACCTCTAGATATCTCAGCACAGTCATTATTGTTTGCCCTCTCCCTCCATTGTTGTGAACATACGACTTCATTATATAACGTACCAAATAAGACTATTACCTCTTAATAGACTAGATCTCTTAGACTATTACCTTTTAATAGACTTAATAGACTAGACCTCTTAGACTATTACCTTTTAATAGACTTAATAGACTAGACCTCTTAAATATAACTCCACAACACGATTCCTTAGAAAAACCAATGGAATTGATTTCAAAATGTTCTACTTCATATGAGAGCTCATGACCTCTAGATATATCGTTAATGGTTACTACTACAATGCATTATACCAACTAACTCTACTTTATTGTATACAGCATTCATCAATTCCCACTTTTCCCTGATAATATAATACAATTTTTTCTTGCTTTTTAATAAACTTGTGTTGTGAGAAACGAGAAAAGAAGACCGAATATGATGACTGAATTTTTTTATTTCCTGTTAGAAAAAGTGGTACTTTCTAACACACTCTAAAGAATTCAGGTCCAATTATCTCAATCACTTTTAGAAATTCTCACTTTTTTTTAATTGATTAAAGGGGAAAAGGTGACGACTAATATTGGACGGAGGGAATAGGAAATTATATAAATTGCGTATAAACATCATTTATAAATATGAGAAATAAACTGGGAAACCTATTACTGCACATAAAAGTAAAAATTTTAATAATTAATAGTTTGTACGAAGATCTACAATGAGATATAAAATTTACAAAGTCATATGCCTTTCCTCCACCAGGAAACCGCATAATTTATTTTTTAAAGTCCCTCAAGTGTCATTTTTTAAAGTCAAGCAATGACCCATATACTAATCCAAATGGTTGCACAGTAAATTTTGCAAAAAAATAAAAAAAATAAATAAATAAATACATAAATAATTAAAACATAATAAAGCGAACAAGATTTTCTTTTCATTAGATAAAAAATTACATATCGATCGCTCAAAAAGGAAGACTTGACTCGTATACACGTCAAACGCACTTAATTGGTTAAATTTTAGGCAACCTTTTCATAGCAAATAAGAATACACTAAACGTAAGTCAGCAGTCGTCACTTGTATTAAAAAACGGAATGAGAGCATTATTTTCGCTCTGAAAAAACTGCTTATATGGGGAAAATGATACATAAACTGAAACAAAGGAAGTTTAACAAAATCCATCATGCATGTAGAATATTTGGTCCAATTGGACAAAATTCTCGTCTTTGATTTAGAAGCCAACTCTGCAGCCAGCTCGCCACAGCCCTCTCGAGGTTAAAAATAATTTGGCAAAATAGGAAAATTATGCAAGCATTCTTTCAAGGCGTGTAATATATGAATAAAGAAAAATCTATAACATCTTTTTATTCTGTACAAAATAAACTTCAGAGCTAGTGAAATCTGCCTTTTTAAGGAAAAAAAAAAATAACTGTTGTCAATATAAATCTGCATGTTTTTTTCTCAAAATTTTTAGCAGCCTCGTAGCGAATTCCCAGAGAAATTAAACAGAAGCAACCTAAGATATTTCTGAAACTAAATCCCTTCTCCCTGAATTCCCTAACGGAATGATTAAAAAAAAAAGAAGAAGAAATGATAACGCCGCCCTTTCTCCTAAGCAACTACTTATACGAGAAAAATGACTCGTAAACCGGAGCGACACTAGTTGGAAGGACAAGGCAGAATCGTGTCATTAGCCGAGATGGCTGCTAACGATGCTGAAGTAAACGTATTTCACAATCTCGTTTTGCCTGACAAAAGAGGATTCTAATTCGCGTTCCCTTTGCGCAATTCGAAGACTGCTGCGTGATTCATACCCACGTAGTGTCGGACGTTTCATTAATATATCTCTGGGCAGTAAGTTCTAACAATGGCGACAATAATTTATAATGAAGTACAGTTCCAGAGAGACTTAGTCTTAATCAACGTGACGAATTTTCTACAGCATCATGCTCTACGGAACAGGATTTCGAGATTGCTTGGTTTGCGCAGCAGACCTAATTGTTTCAGCAGAGCTAATTATAGGCTTCGGAATGATTTGCTTTTCACGATTAAATTCGCTGATAAATGAAATGATGGTGTTTGGAGTTTGGGTTTTTTTTTCAACTAAACCAGATTATATGAGATTCTGGAATTTGTTTTGAAAGGGATTTTTACATTTCTTTTTATTTCGATAGTAATGCGAAGCAAGGAGCGTTTTTGCTGCAAATCTATCTTTTATTAAATATTATACAGACCAAGAAAAATTACGTATAAAAACAGTTATTAATTCAGATTGAAACTATATAAATAAAAAAAAAAACACCGCACGCAAAACACAAACTTTTTCGAAGCTTCGTCAATGAAACACACAAAAATCCTCTTCTCCCAACTGTCTTAATAATTGAAGTAATGGTTTAATATTGATTTAGAAACTACTTTTATTCACAATTTCCATTCCTTTCAATACTACTCAGTTTATTTCGATGTTCTAAGAAAGAAGTCTTTTTAGTATTTGCTTAAGCTTCTACAGAAACACTGAAATTTTGAATTCGTTCAGAATTTCCACACTGAATTACTTCCATCTCTAACTTTTTTTTTGTATATTTTATAGATAAAATCACTTATGCAGAGAGTTATAATTGGGTTTTGAATTTTAAACTATTAATTAAAATAAATAAAATGAAAATCAAAGTTTATTATTCACGAAATATCTATCAAATGGTTCGCGAAGGGGATTCTAATTACTAGAATAAACTATTCTCAAAAATTTGGAATACTAACTTATTCTTTTGTCAAATTATGCATTTGTACGTTTTTATTAAATCGGAATTTTTTAGTATCCCCGCCTTCTGTAGTATAAAATAAAACGGTTATTTAACATTGATATTGATTGATTGAATATAAAATAACCCTGTACATTTAGATCTTTTACTTATTTACTACATCACAGAGCATTTAATGAAATGAGCTCGACAAATATCTTTAAATTGGGTCGTTTTAATATATTAGATTGCTCAGAATCTACCAATGGTTACAATAATTTATAATCACCTGCATATATAACGACATTTTTTATAGCGGGAATTTCAACGCATATTAAAATGAATGAATGACGAATCTTGGTTATATAGATTGAAATATACACGCAGTTGAATATAGTTATATACTTGAAACGAATCAACAAATTATGGGATCTAGAAAACCTTTTGAAAACTATACATAAATGAAGGGAGAGCATTATGCAAAATAGAAGTCATTTTATTTCATATAAGACACATCATGTAAAGTCCTTTCAAGCTAATTTATTCGTTTTCAATTTTTTTTTAATTCAGCAAAATTGTGTGAAATTGATTTACACTCTTCAAGAAGTTCTGAAAAATGTTGACGCAGCATTCATTAAGTTATATTGACTATGCCATGTCCCCCTTCTTGTTAAGTAAAGGAATACAAATGATGGGCTTCGTATGTTAAATTTTTCTACCAATAATCCGATAACGGGATGAAATAGAAAGCGAAATCTAAAATGAGTGTTATTTGAAAATATTTCAGTTTTGTGTTGTACATGTATGAAAATGCGTTTAGGTTGTTGGTCCGAATATTTTAGTGCGGTTCTGTAGTGCTCGGTAGAGGCTTAGGAGAAATTCATTTTGGAAGACTTCATGCGTAAATAAATGCACTGACATCGTCTATAAGATTATAAAGCACTGTATCGCATTATTTCATTTGGCTAATTTGACATAAAATCCGCAATTAAAATTCTCAATTTTGCAAAAATGATTTAATTATATTAAAAATTTAGATTTAATAATTAAATTTAGATTTTTAATAATAGTATTTATTAAATGATACAAGCTAAAAGAAATTCTATATTCTGGCATTCTGTTAGTACGACCCGAATCGACGCCAATTAGAATTCTGGGGATTATTTACGTCGCTTCGACAGGGTCTGAAACCGAACGTAGGCTCTTAAATGTTGGTAATAAGATGCGACGAAAATCGCTGAAATGAAGCCAGGCTTTCCGTCGTCGCAGGCGGAATAGAATTCGATTTCCCTTTTTGCTACAGATTCTTTTGAAGGGCGAATCAATAATCCAGTGCATATTAGTCACATGATTCGTAATTTTATGTAATCACATAAAAAAGGAAATTATTATTCATAAATAAACATTATAATTTTTTAAATTAAAGGATTCTAATTTTCGAGGGCAATTGAGTTATAAATTATACACCAAAAGATAATAGCGTCAAACAAAATATTATGTTTAATTATTATTGCTTGCATGATAGATTTTCTTAACTAAATTTGATATTAAATTAAATTTAATTTTATCGCGTTAATCGTGAAAGTGTAGTTAGCAGCATATTTCACATTTAGAAACAAAACACAATGATTAAATTTCGTTTCTCATCAATTAAACAGAAATATCTTTATATTAATGCTTTTTTGTAATGGATCTTGATTTCTATATCTTTATTTCTCGTCAAATATCATCGGAGTTCATAAAAAATTCGTTAATTGAAATCTGTGATGCTTTTAATAATTTTATTTTCAGAAAAACTGTATTCTTATTCATATTTCATCATAAAGAAATGGTGTTTTCAATAAAAAAATAATTACCTTTATAAAGACAAAATTTTCTAGAAAATGACACCAGTCATAAGTTAGTTCTTACCTGAAATAGAAATAAAACCTATTCAGAATGTAATTCAAAGAACTGTAAGTATGCAAAATTCAAGAACATTTTCATTCATTATATATTAATATATACTTGTACATGTGGCATATTTATAATATCTATCGATAAAACCTGGAAGGAATAATTCTTCAATAAAATTAAAACATTGACAATATCGCAATAAATCATTTTAAAAGTTTAATTTTACGATGAATCAGATTCAGTTATAATAGTGTATATTCTGGAAGAAGGGCGCAATATTTTGTTGTTTTAATTTCATCCAAGTATATATTTTGCCGAGAATTCATATTTAAAGGATCCATTTTAAATAAATATGTTTTCTACTTGAATTTAATCAATCATCGAAAGGAAAGAGGGAAAAATACATTATAGAAATGCTGTGTCATTCAAAAGGAGAAAAGCTATCATTTATATATTTTGCGATTAAGAATAAAAAATGCGAAATAAATTCATTGAAGATAAAACTTATAAACGCGACAGCAATAATTTGATGCACTTTTTTAGATACTTTTTTTAAGCATAATAAAGAGAAAAAATATGATTTGTACGAAACAAATATATGCAATCATGTGAATAAATATTTAAAAAGTGAACCACAAAAACAATGCATTGCCAAAGAAAGATTTTAAGTAATTCATTATTTTAGGAGAGGTTTTCCTTAGCTATATTTGCAATAAAACTCTAAATAGCTTGTTACTAAACTGTAACTATTGCATTTGTAAATAGGACATGCTAATTCTAATGACACAGCTCAGTGGTAAACAATATAAGAAAAGTAGATTTCAAATTTTCTTTCGAATTTAACTAATAATAAAAAATAGACACTATTAATCCGTTTAGTATAGGATACTATAAATCTAAATATTCTAAATTCTTCTTCTAAATTATTAATTTTTTAAAAGGCGTACAACGAACAATTTTATGTATAAAATAAATAATTTTATGCATAACATTTTAATTTTTTTTATTTTTCTTATTTTATTCTTATTTGTTCTTTACTCTTCATAAGTCATTATCAACACTATAAAGAAATTTTATAATTTTTTTGGCGAATTTACTGCTAAATGACATTTTTTATTTGGAATCAAATTCTAATTGTTAATGAAATCAGTTTATTGGCTAATCATCAATCAATCAATAATCCTGAAATTTTTGCACTTCCTCACATACATACAGTTGAATAAAATCAAACAAAATCTGCTTAGGCAGAACGTATGTTAAAATTCGATTCAAAAATTCTGTTTTTATAATTATGTAGGGAATCAAGTTAAATAAAATCACAAATTAGGAAACTTGTCAATTGAATCGGAAATAATATCGCTCGTTTTAAGGGAGTTATTTACAAATTTTTAGTTTTTTTAAATTATTTATAAAATTAGCAATACGCGAAATATTTGATCAAACAAAATGCATTTATAATCTGCATCGCATGTCTTTTGTCGAAACATGAAAATATTAACGTTTGATTTAATTAGTAACCCATGCAAGGATCTGATGGATATAACCACATGGATTTTTATCGAGAGAAAATGTTCGTATCATTCTTTAATGAATGGATGGGCTAAAGTTACAGCGGTTTAATTAATTTTTTTTTCCAACAAGAATGACTTACAGAAAAGAGGTCTAATTAAGAAAATATGAAAACATTTTTACAGAAACGTGAATGAACCAGAATTTCCTTTACTTATAAAAAATGACAGAGAGAATTCAAGTTATAAAGGAAATAATCGTTTCGTTTACTGATAAAGCGGTAGAGTCATTATTAATGTTTTAAAAATGACACTATTCACTACACTTCTACGTAGGATTTGTATGCAAAACAATTGTTGGAAGAGTGATGCACCAAACATCTTTGAGGTCCGTCTTGAGTGGAAGTTCGAACAGAAAGAGTATTTTCTTGACAAGGCAAGTTCCCTCCAAACCTCTGGCGAACTATTAAAAAATTATGAAAAAATAAGAGATAAAGAGAAGATTCATTGAGATTCATTGAGAAGATAAAGAGAAGATTTGACATTTTTGATTGGTTAGTATATTAAAAAGTAGAAACCAAAATTTTTTTAAGCCTTCTTATCTTTATTATTTTTTCAGAACATAAATATTACAATTTAAAATGCATGCTATGTTGACCAAACTTTTTTTCGACGTTACGTTCTGTTGAAATCCTGAACAAAGAAAGAATACAAAATAAAGAAATTTTTCCTGATGATGAGAATATGTCCATGGAAAGCAATGCAACATGTAGAAAGGAAATAGAAAGCAACAGGATTCCAATTTCCTTTGTTTCATTGTTGTTTTGTAAACGCTGTTTCTGTTAAAAAAAAAAGCTGAATGATGATTTGCCATTTTCTCTGCTTCATCTGTGACCAGCAAGGCCATTATTTCTGGCAAATGTTCACCAAGAAGAGCTGAATCCGTCTCAGAAGATCAGTTATATAAATAATGACAGACATTCAGAAACGCATTCCTCAACTGAAGCAAGATTTTTTTCCTTTAACTCCGTACGAACATCAAGACATACCAACCAATGATCATTCTTCACTGCTTGGTTTCGGGTTACAGAGACAAAAGAAAATAAGAAATAAATAGTTACTGGGTCTTTATTCATTTGTAATAACAATTAAATAGGATTAATATAAAAAATCTTTTTTTCTGAGGTTATTATTATATACAATTTATTGAAAAGCATTCTAGAATAAATTACACACGATGGTGCAATTTATTGTTTGTTAATACACAATGTAAGTCAGTAAAATCAAGTCTATAAATCGTAACCATTGCACAAAATCAATTCTAGCACTAAGGAAAAATTAGAAATCAAGTAAAATAAATACAATGCAATATTTGTATTCCTTTATCTATTTACAAAACTCCTTGCTATATGTGCATTTCTGGGAAACCAAGAAAATGGGATTTCAGCCACTGTAACTTTACGCAAAATCAATCAATGTATCACTGCTTTAATTTGATAAATTTAAAATTCTTCATGCTGTTTTTTTAGTTAAATATTTTTTTGCGTGATATATTTTTGTTAGTTTTTTTTAATACATCATCTTGTCGTTTAAAAACGAAGTTAGAAAGAGACTGAAGTAGAAAAGAAAAGGAATTAAAATTCATATTTTCATTTTAGTGTTTTTTTAGTAAATTTAGAATACCTTCTGAAAATTCTACTCCATTAAATTATGAGCTTCTCAACGAGAAAATTAATTGACCTGTTGATTGAGCAAAGCAATATTTGCTAAGAGACCAGGAATGGCAATGTTCCAGAAAAGAAAGAAAAAAAACTACTCCAACATAATTCCCTTTTATTTCTTTTATGCTATTCAAGTGGCTTGAGAGGCGTTTTTTGCATCAAAAGAATTAGATAAATTTATTTCCAATAAAAGAAAGTAGATTCAATCAGTTTAATCGCTAGTTCTGTTAGACGATGAAAAAGGATTGACGATACAACTCATGTTTAACTTTCTCCCTTTGGGGACAAAAACGTTCTCTAAGGACGAAAAATAATTTCATCGAAGCAGCGCCACTGGGGATCTCCGGATGCCTCAGGAACAATCTATTGATGCATCAGTCAACATAAAAACCTTTATTGTCTGTTCTGACAATCGATGAGCTGGCTTTAATCTCCACTCAGATATTTCGGCATTTCCTAGTAATGCTAGAAGCCCACAGCAAAATTTACACTCAAGAGGTTTCTTCTGTCAAGAAAACACACATTTCTTCCATTTAGAAGTAAGCGAAATCCAATTCCGCGTTGACTCTGTGTAATGAGATTAACCTAGTTGGATGGATTTCGATGAAATTCGTCAGATGGTGAATTTCCTTCCAGGAAATCGGTGGGCTCAAGTTTTATTCTTTTTTTAATAAGTGAAGGGAAGGGTCTTATCAGTTACGAATTTTTCGAACAAGTATGTGAAACGGGCACCACAGGGGAGGAAGCAACAGAAATACTCCACAAAGAAACTATGACAAAAGTGTTTTTTTTTTTGGGATTGTGTAAGAAAATAGATAAGGATTAAAATAATATCCTCTCAATTGCTGCATTTTACTTCGGACTAAGAACTGAAGAAAGCAACAAGGGAAAAGAAGGCATTTTCTTTAATTGCCAGTAAATATTCCTTGAATAAATAAAAAGAATTTGAACGGCGAATTGAAATTTTGACAATGCATAAGAAATAGAGAGGCTGTTTAGTACATTAAACAGATTTGAATCTCTGTTTGCTAAGAAAAGAATTACTATGTGGATAAATGAATAATTTTCACAAATCAGGTACAAATATAGTTAACTTTTGATAACCTGGATTTGTTTCCAGAGTAAAAAATATTTTGATTTTTGGAAAAGAAACATAACAGTATTAAACTGATGAAAAAGAATTGCAATATATCGTAATATCTTAAAAATGCATAGATGCTTCTTGCAAATCATGTTTATCCTATACTCGGAAAAGAGTGTCACAACAATTGTACTTTGATACTAGTATAGCATTATTATAGAATTTCTTCTTCAAATAAGGGTGTCAAAATGATCACAAGTTTGATGCTCATATAATATTCATTAAACAGTAACAATTTCTTTTTCTGGCATGGAAAGATAAGAACATGGCAATGATTGAAACTTTAATGTTTGCATAATTATATTCAGACATAGTATTTTATTTTTTATTCGCGTGCCCGAACAGAAATGTCTCAATGATTACAGCTTGATATTGATGTAGCGCAGAAATATGTTCTTCTAAAATTCAAACAAAAAACATAGCTCTGCTATTCTGCGTTTTTCAATTTTTTTCCAGGTTTTATACGTAACACATAGAAATGACAATTTAAAATAAACACCGATAAACTAAGATTATGCATTAAACATTGTTCTGAAGGGTTGCCAGCGTAGTTTATCTTGGAATCTGGTAGGATATTTATTTTCAAGTTCGAACTTATATTTTACATTATTTGAAAAACTTCAGCCAGTAATTACCCAATAAAGGAAAAATCATGCGATGTATTATTTCGTCCAATCTTAAATAATACCATAACGTACTTGAAAAGAATAGATAAATAGAATACGGTTTTCACACAATGAGTCTTGTCGTTTGAACTCTGTATTTAAAACATTTTTCATTATATTTCCAACTCTCAATGATCTCTTTGCGCTTAGAAGTATGCATTATGTTATTCATCAGTAAACAGTAACGCATGCCTTTCTTCGTGCAATGAATTTCATTTGTAATGGATTTCTTCATTTATAATAAATAATACGTAAACTTTTTTGAAAATTATCGTTCCAACATCGATTTAATCGTTTCGTACATTTTAGATGAAACAATAAAAAGGTTTATGAGTCTGAGAAAACATTACTTACATTTATTGTTAGATTTTTTTCGTTTAATGTTCTTTCCAAAATTTCCAACATCAAAACACACATAACATTCTCTTACTTTTTAAATCAAAGAACAATTTTATGAAACTCTTTAGAGTACGATTATAAATATTAACTTTGATAATTTGTTTAAGTCCTGAATAAACAGTATCTGAGCGTACTATTTTCGTAAAGCTGGTTTACAAAAGAAAGTATGTGCTGTACTTATCTTTAAGGTGTTGAGAAGTTTTCATAATTTACGGGAAGTTCCTTTATACACTGCAGTACTGAAACTTAAAGCTGTAATTAAAATGTTCAATGAAATTCGATCTTAAGAGTTAGAGTCGCCAGAGGGCAGAAGGCAGCATTAGGCGATGCAGTAATAGAGGTTTGTTGCAAACGTGTAAAGCGAGAATTTGACCCCTGTAAAATAGACCACTATAACTCGCAGCGAGGCCATACGAAATATCTAATAACTTATAGAAATCAGAAAAAAAAATTACATCTTCTAAAGGAACTTTTGATTAAGGTTGCTCCTGTTAACTGTGCTCTTGCAAAAAAATCTCAGTCTATTGGTCGAGAACAGCATTTTGCTTCTGTGATAATTTCCCTGCCCACATATACTGCACGTCATTGATGTGACAAAAGCATTTTGTCCCATCTTTCCACCGAAAGTGGCTAACATGAAAAAAATTACTCCACTCCTAAAGTGTATCTTGTTTGTCGTTCTTGAATTAACCCGTTTCCGCCCAGCGTCATATTTATAGGACAGTTCATTTCACCATTATAAATAAAGCTATTCTGCGCTTCATCTATTCTTTTTCTGACCCTTGAAGAGTAAGGGTTTCACCCTACTTACATAAACTGATTTGGACCGTATGGAAGCATTTTTCAGCCAGCTGTAGACACGTAAACTTCGCCATTTTCATGATTTTTTCTTGCTGAATTTCATTGTAATCGTACGAAAAGGTTTTAAAGGAAAATTTAAATATTTTTTCAGAACTTATATTTCAGATATTCTATTATCAGATATCTTATAACGTTTTAAAATTATTTTTACTTTTATTAGTTTTAATTACAAATTTAAACTACTGTCCTAAAAATAGGACGCTGGACGGATTCGTTAAATTTTCTAATATGTAGTTTATTTCATAGGTGCTCAAGATGTCGCGGAATTTTTTTTTTTTTTTTAACTGCCGAGGAAGTTGTAGAATATCTATTTTCGGAGGAATTAGAGTCCGAAATGATTGCTTTACCACTTGAAGTAGATGAATTAACAGATGAAAAAGGTTTTGATGACACTGAAACTCGGGTATAAGATGTGGGCATTATGTGGGAATAATGGCTACTGCTATACTTTTGATTTGTATTGCGGCAAGGAAGTTGTCGGTGCTGCTTCTACCATGGTTCTTTCAAAAGAGTCCTTCGGAACTCGAGTTGTAAAACAAATGCTTCAGCCAGTTACTGATCCCAAGAGTCATATAGTTTATTTTGATAATTTTTTTTAATTCCTAAAATTTGTTAGTTGACTTAAGAAAGAGTGGATTTCGAGCAACAGGAACGATAAAAAGTGACAGAATACAGCATTGTCCCCTTGAAATTGATTCTACTTTCAAAAAGACTAGCCGCGGTTCACATGATTCCTACTTTGACGTGAAAAATAAAATTACTGCGGTAAAATGGAATGATAACAAATGCGTTACATTTGCGACAAATTTTGACATAATTGAGCCACTAAGATCTGTTTCAAGGCGTGTAAAACGAAAAGCTGAAAAAAATAAAATCGAACAGCCATGTCTCGTAAATAATTATAACAAAAACATGAGTGGTGTTGATTCTCATGATTGGCTTTTAGAGAAACATACCATAAAGATCCGTGGAAGAAAATGGTTTTGGCCAATTTTTACCCGAATTGTAGACATGGCTGTTGTAAATACCTGCGTTATTTACAACATGGTAAATGCAGAGAAAAGAGTATCAAAGAAATAAGGAGACATATTGCACTAGCCTATCTAAAAAAAGGCAACACCGGACAAAAACAAATCGGTAGACCAAATTATACAATTTCATCTCGAGTGAAGTAAATAGACATGGTTAGACCCGATGGAGTTGGCCATATAATTGGTAAAAGAGAAAAACAAAGACGATGTCAAATGCAAAATTGTTTGGGAAAACTTCTTACATTTTGAATGAAATGTAATGTAACACTCTATGTACCAAATGTTTTCCAAATTACCATAAATAGTGTGAATATGTTTAAACTTGATAAAAAATGTCAAATTTATTTCTGTTTCATTTTATTTTGCATTAAATATTAAAGTTCAATTGTTTGGGAACAGAAACGTAATCAAGTAACTAAAAACAAAGGAGAAGTACTAAGTGTTCAAAAACTTCCATATCCGCCCAGCGTCCTATTTATAGGACAGTAATTATCTCGGATCCTAAATTAATGGTGCGGAGTTTAATTGCATATTATATTTAATTTAAGTGTTTAAAACCTAATTTTAAAAGTTTTTAACAAAATTTCAATTTTAAATTAAGTTGGGCGTTAACGGGTTAACTTTGTTCTTCAAACTTCTTGCAGATTTCAATAGTAATTAATTATCATGTGATTATCGCATCCGAAAGTCATCACAATGAAATAGTTGCATGAAGTTCAGGTGAGATTCAGGAGATTCGTAAAATATTCATTTAGTGCTTGTTTCAAATTTTATATTTAATTCTTTTTTGTAGGTGCATATTATATTATTTGTTTACCACTGTCTGTACACAAAACTTGATTTCATAAGTTTTGGCTGCAATGCTTCAAAAAAAGGGAAGTTATTTTAAAGCACTTGCATATGTGAAAGCTAAAGAGAGAATATTTATATTTTTCAATGCTGAATATTAAGAGTTTATTCTGCAACTGAATATGTTGATAAGAAATTTAAATTGAATAAACTAGGAAGAAATTATTAACAGGTCTCAAAGATTTTTTTGGTCACAGAATATAAAATTTTAACCGATTATTGAAAGTAAATGAATATTTTACAAAATAACTTTCAACAAAAAATAGGAATAAAGGCAAATGAATTGATTTATCTACTATTCAATTGTAAGGCAGTACAAATATAAAAATACAATGTAGTTAGTCCGCGTTATAAATTAAATGTTTAAAATGTTTACTTTTCACTCATGTGTTGTCAAAGACTTTCATATGCATAGCAAAGTAGGATCTATAACAGAACAGATTAATCCATTTGGAAAATTCTTAAGGCTGTATCTAACTTTCAGTCATTGCGTTAATAAATTAATAGCAAATGAATTTGAAGAGATACGAGTCTTCGTAACAGTATAACAAGTTGCAAACTTAAATATACTTAACCCATTCTATTTGCCAGACATGCGTCTTTTTTACATACATCAGGCGGAATTTAATTTAAATTAGACTGAGAGAAATAATAGAAATACGTGTATAATTAAATATTTAGATACAAGTACAGAATAACTTAGAAGAATAAAGTGAAGGATTGGAAAGAGGTGCGGAGATGATCTAAGAGGAGAACGCTAGAAAATTTGTAAGGGTTCTTTACTGTTACGGTAAAAAAAAAAAAAACTAATCTGTTCTATCCAGAGAGTATAGATAATAATATAGCCTGAGCGCTAGTTTAATTGGAAGAGAAAAGGGAAGTCAGTGCCAGAATATTAATGCGATCATTTTATTTTTTAATTCGCAGTAAGATAAAAGGTAATAAAAAATATTTTGCCCCTGACGGCATTTGCACACACTACGCCAGTGCTATGTTAAAATATATGGAGTTCACGAGTTCTTTGAAACATTAGCTTCTTTTGATTGCTCTTGGATGTTAGGGAATTGAGTGAAATTTCCTGAGCAAGTAAATATCTGGATGTGTGTATGGCAGAAATTGAGTGGGATCAGAGTAGTAGTGGGAAGTATTTCAGGGGAATCGCAGAATTCCTGCAGCATATCGATTTACAGAGCAGAATAGTACTCTACATAATCAGTAAAATGTTGCTATTATTGAAAAAGAAAAACACTGCAACAATATATAAGAAGAGAAAATGAAAAAATAATGCATTGTCTTTGGTATCAACTGAAATTTTTGATGGCACAGCTTCGTTATTCAACAGTACATTGATTATTTATTTATTTCATTTCTTTTGAAAGTAAGAAAATTGAAATAGCAAAATTCATTATGATAAAATAATTTCATTTAATCATAATGAAATACTCATTCATTATAATTATTGCATTTCTTAGGGATTTCATATTCAGGATATTCATCATTTTTGCATAGACAATAAATACATGGTTTCAGTAGAACAGTAACGGATGGGCTTGTTAAAAAGGTTAACAAGCCCGTCCATTAAAAAGGTTGTCGGTGATTTCAGGACATGAATGAGGTTATTTAATTTTTTAATGCCAAATAAAACCGTAAAGTTACAAAATAATGCTTTTCTCTACTTATACCTATTGTATAACCAGTTGATAAACTTCCGTTTTTCAGTCATTTAAATTTGGATAGAACTGCTTGATTTTCAGATGACATCTGAAATCACAGTAGAGAAAATTCTATACTCATAGCTATCTCTCAAATATATGCAAATGTCTGCAAAAGTCGTTATAAATAAAGTATTCAGATACCTATAAATCCGTTTTCAAGCATAATAATGTCAAATTATGTTTAAGGAGCTCAAAAACAAAACTGAAATAGTGAAACTCAGTTACATATTGCATTTTACCAAATCTGAAGTTCTTGCTTTTATCAGGCCATTAGAATAATGCGTTGAAAGCTAAGAAATATTGCCTGAGAATTGTTTGTTCGAGGAGACTTTAAACGCGGAAGTTATCTCCATAAAAAATCTAATTAAAACAGTTGACTTAGTTTTTCTAATTAATTGTTGCGTTGATTTAGGCGTTTCAGTGGATTTTAATTTCTTTCAACATAATAAAAAATCTGAGCTGTAAATTAAGACCAAATATTTGTCTTTGGAATATTATGCATAAAAAAGGAGAATTTCTTAAGAGCATATTTTTAAATTAGCATTCATTATCTAAGTCATAATTGAGATCTTATTTCACAAATTAAGTTCTAGTTGTATTACGGAAAAAAAAGTATTTCACATGCAAGTATTTCATGTGCAAGAAAAAAGGTACTAAATGAAGGATAAATTTATAAATAAAGAATAAGAACAAATATAAAGAAAAAAAAATATTTTAATGCATTTTTAGAATTGCATTCTTTAGTTGGGCGATTTCAGATTAAAATTTTTAGCTGTAAACATAAGTTATTAATTAGAAATGGAGAGATTTGATACGAAAAAGCTTGAGTCAGGCAACGTAGATATGGACAAATAATTGAGCAAATTCAAGCTCATGAATATTTTGGTTCATTATTTCATACGACCTTCTGTTGCTATTATTTCAAAAAATCATTTGAATTATGCTATAATTCAGTTGCATATAAATAGAAATTCATTCTTCCAAAAGGGAGGAAATTTTTTCGTACCGAGAGGCATCCAAATATATGACGTGTTAGAAAGCAGGTTATCCGTTCTCAGATGGCTATAGCAATCATGTAGGGTCGCATCATCTCTATTCTGATGAGGGAATCTGACGTCATGTGAGAGATTGAATCCAGATGGCTGAATACAATGGTCACTGGTAGGTAAAGTGGAAGTAACTCCATCTGGTGTTTAAATGTTACTTAAGGTGCTAATATCCAAAAAAAAAAAAAAATGCTAGTTTGTGTGTATGCCCGTTTTAAACGTCATTATGCACTCCCGATTATTTGATGTATCAGGACCTATATGGAACAGACTCAAATTAACAAATATGGACGCAAATGCGTAAAATAGTTTGAAATTTCGAATTAGGTTTATAATTTTTTAAATACTAAATGGTAAATTCGATTGAATTTAAGTACGAATCTTTCCAATTTTCCCACATATTTTCTTTATATACAATGATAAATTTTATATCATTATATGGTTCAGGAATTATCTTTTTTAAAAAAAATACATAGTTTGAAGCTGTGCCTGATTCTTTCCCAAACATCCTTCTTTTGTAAGTATAGTAAGTAAGTAAGTAAGTAAGATAAGTAAGTAAGAAAAGATTTTAATTTCATAATTAGTAGCCTCTAAAGGTAACCAAATGCTCGCCTAATGGCATTATTAATTAACTATGATAAATACACTAAATGGATAACTATTTACTCTCTCGCCAGATTCTGATTGGCTGACTGAGCGAACAAAGTGGAGAAATAATATAGGCAAAATCTGTCTAGTTATTGAGACTGGGAGTTGTACCAGGGTTGACTTTACGATGTCTCTAGAAAATGGAAGGCAGAAGGGGAAAAGGTAACAAGACCAAAGTTGATGTATCTAAACATCATAAACTTTCAACGGAAAGAGAAATTGCTGAAATCGGCAGAGAGACTAAGAAATTATATTTTTGATTTTTCGAAGTATTTTGTTAAAGCAAGAAGCTATGGCAAATAAAATTTATTTCAAAATATTTCTCATAACTTTAGAAAGATGCAGGCAGCCCCCCCCCCTGGATGAAGACTATGGAGCATGAGCTTTCATATGCATGGACAGTTTGGAAATTGGGGCGATATTTGTGATGAGGGGGCTCTACCTCTTTTCTTTCATAGAGTAAATGCGCAATGTTTTAGAAACTTCTTGTAATAATGGTGGGTCGAGGAGGGTAGACGGCATATCTAGAAGCGATGAGTTTTCATATGAAATGATAAATGAGTGAAATCGGATCAGGGGTCAGTGGCTAACTGGGAGACTGGTTCTTTGATATTCCTTATTATTTTAGCTGTATAGATTATTTTCTGATATTATACTTCCATGTTTTAATTCATTTATTTTTGCTAATTGGTATCTTTTTCTCTTTTAATATATTTTGTTTTTCAACTATTTTCGGTGCAATATGCATCTTTGACATCGCTTTGTTCTTTAAGTCATGTCATATTTTTTGATAAAATGAAATAAACTGCAATCCTTGAATGACAGCTTCTCATCCTTTCTTTTCACGCATCATGGAAAATGAAATAAATAATCATGATTCAAAGAAAGGATTTTCCATTGGTGAAAAGAATGTAAATGCAAATATCTGGACAAAAATGAAGGACCCTGCTGGAAAGGAGACGGGTCAAGCACACCACGAAAATGTCCCGAAGAGAGATTCAAGCTGCAGAATACAGCTGAAAGACATTGCGGACGACGCAGGTTTGGAGCGAAGGATGAATGGGAAGCTAATCCAAGACGATGAGAAAGTGAAGAGAAATATCTTATGCGAGTTCAAGTTGAGGGAAGAGGACTTGCTCAGAGAAAATTTTGTGTCTTAAATGTGACGGAATGTATAGCGAATGGTTGCAATAATAATTCTAATCGTGGTTATGGTTCTGAAAACATGGTAAATATAGACTCAATGTTTAATCTTTGTTTAATCAGTGATTCAAAAAAATAGCGACTGAGAGATGTGTCATGCACTATAGTATAGAAAAAGTGCCACCTAAATGATTGAAAGATTTATTTGCAATAAAGATTTGGAAGGTTTATTTCAGCAAAACGGGATTCGAAGGAAACTTTTTTGTTGCGGAAAATTAGAGAAATGAGTAGAGATATAAAATACAGAGTAGTGCGTGAGAAAAAAAAATAGAATCTTGAGAAGAACCGGGTTATTAATTAGTATAAAAATATAAATAGGATATAAAAAATAATGCCCAAGATTGATTTTTTTAATGAATCAGGCAATTTCGAAATCGTTCTCCCAATTGCTCAATACAAACTACTGTTCCATCTATTTTATATAAACTGCCAAGCTATGAAATAATAAAGATAGCAAATAGCAAAAATAGCATTTAGCTTATCGACATTGATTACAAATACAGTTTAAAAATAACTAGTAATGAACTAAAGTGCATGTTAATTACTTTTCATTTGCTTATAATAAAGGGATTTATTTTTATTTTATTGCTTTTTATTCCACGTCTTTAATAATTATCTTTATTTATTATCATGGTTATTATGGAATTTTCCCAAACTATTTTTGTTAGATTAAATACCAGATAACATCAGAACAAAATAGGTCTTAATGATACTAATCGATTCATGGATAAATAAAATTGAAAATTTTTATATTTTATTTTCATCAGAACCACACAATTGTGCAGAATTTGAGAATCTAGGCGGTAGCTATGATTCTCAATAAATTTCGGCAAAGAACGGAATCTATCTATTTCATCCAAAAGGAAAAGTAATAAAATTAAATAAAGCTATATTATTAAATAATTTACAAATACTGTAATATTTATAAACTAAAACGTCTTTCTAAGAAAGGCAAATGTTTATACCTCCATACCACTAAAAATCGAATAAGGGTTAATGAATGCGCGTATGTTCAGTTGACAGAATTCTTAAATTAATCCTTCTCTATTCTAAGATCGAACATCCGAATTCCTCTCGTAATAGGAGAATTCCTTTACCATTTTTGATTCCATTGAGCCAGAATCGGTTTTAGTTAATTCCCCTTTCAGTAAATTCCAATTGGATTAAAGGGAGGTGCAATGGCTGAAAACGAATGACTGGATCAATAATCAAACCTGCAAACTTTAAGGCCCTCAGTTGAATGTGGCAATGAATTCCTATCCATCAAATGAATTGCAACAAAGATGAAACTAAATAAATTAAAAATTTCTTTTCAATTCATAAAATTCACGCAAAAAGAAATTTGTAAAATTTTAGGAAAACTTCAGTTTTGATAGAAATGAATGGAATTTATTTTTCTTTCACTAATGCAAAATTCCTAATTTTGTACACATTATTTGAAGCCTTTTCCTAAATGCGAACACTTGCCTATTACGATATTTTTCCTATTCACAGAGTATTTTCATATTTATTATTATTTTATTCTTATTGTATTCTATATACTTGCTACCTTTGAATCCAAAAGAAATCGAAAAATATTTTCCTTCTTAGAACCAAGAAGAAATGTCTTCTTATTCTTCAAGGCTCTTAAACATAAAAATACTCACATAAATGGAGAACTAGTTTAGCGATCTAAAAAATAGTATGATAATTAGAATAACAATGAAACCACAAATTTAGTATTATAGTAATGTATCAGTTAGCTGTTATCTAGGAATAATTACTCTAAATAATCTGAAAGCATTATGATCATTTTGCTTATGCAATATGCTCATCTGAAGGCAGATGTCCATAAATGTACAAATTAGTTAAGTATATCATAATTAAACGGCTAAATGTTATTAAATTTTAAAAATCATATTTAAACTGCTTATTAATGAAATAAATGCATTGATTTAATATCGATTAAGTGGAAATCCTATCAATTAAGCATTCGAGAAAGTTCACTTATGAGCATGATCGAAGGCGAAGTTCCTTAAAACAGCTGATTTTTTAGGGGAGAGGAGAATTGAAAGAATTCTCGCTTGGAGTATATGACAAGTAGCAGAGGGGAGATTGATTGGATGAATTCTTTCAACACCTTTTATCCTTTGTGAAACACAACTCAAGATTGATCTTACAGGTATTACTTCTCTATATATAAGATCCTTTTTATACCATAGATAATTTTCTAAGTACAATCAATGCTGTAATAAATTCTATCGTATGATTTTATACATTGCAATGTTATTGAAGAATTGAAAAGATTATGGAAGAACATTATAGAAAATTGGCAGCAAAAGAAAAATTTTAGAATCATGATTAGTTTTTAAATATTTTTTTCGGCTTAAATATTATTAGAAGTTTGATGTGCTGTATCAAAATATTTCTTAAAACTGTAACGACCAAACACTGCATGTAGAAAAGAGCCTAAAATGAATTGTGGAATCATGTTCATGCAATAAACATGAAACTTGCGGTTCCATTTTATTTTTGGAATATACTGAGAGTTTTTCTAGAAGACAAATATGAAGACACTAAAAGATTTAATTATAAGACTTGCAGTTAGATACTAGGACACCTGCACAGTTATAATGATTGCGTGTTTGCGAGAATAATGTATTCCTTAATATTATTTGTTTGCGATATCAATTAGCCAAATTACAACTAGATTTAATCCAAATATCATAGTTAAAATGAGAACAGTTAAGGTGCTTGAGGGAAGTTAAGCTTATGATTTAATTGTGATCTGAGAATAAATTGACTTTAGCTTTCACATTTTTTATATATAAAACCCACTTTTTCTTTAGTTTGCTGGAGTTCTAAATTCAAAATTTAGCTCTCCATATTCTTAAAAGCCAACATCTATACGGTTTTTTTCCCAACAGGGAAAACTATTACTCTTCGCCTAAGACAACAACATACTAAAGGGGTGGAAAGGAGACACACCTGAAAAAAAAAGTGAAGAAGTCAACAAAAGAAAAAGCTTTTATTTAAGGCTTTACTTCTCTCACGCGGTCCCAGGCCTGAAGATACCAACGCAGAGACCGTTCTATTACTTCTCCATGAGCAAAAGCTATTGAAGATGCGCGTAGCTCTCACACAGCATGGAAAAGGATATCACAACAGCAATGTTGTCGTTAAAATAACGACCCCTTTTTTGCTTTCTCTTTCCGACTGTAAGTGTATCCGCGAAACGACCTATCAATTCTCGTATCGATCTCACTCCCTCGCCTCTAACTTTCGGCGTGATTTGAGGCAAAGATGATGGTCCTTGTGTCTTTGGTGCTCTTTCTACTTTGGCATAAAAGTTTTAGTAGCACAGAAAAGCCGCGGGACGCCATTGCGAACATGAAATGCGTCAGCAAATATCAATAAGTTTTTGGCGATATATTTTTATATATGTTTCTTCCGGTGATATTGGCTACCACTACTGCAGTCACTCCGAATACCTTTTAATGCTTTTATATATGCTTTTACGTCGCCACCTCTATTCCACGATGGGACAGCGCGATGGGCATTGTCTTACTCGCAGTTAGGGCTTTGGGTTTCGAAGAAACATAATCCACTGAATATTTTTAGATGTCTTTCGAACCAAACATAATTCTTAGAATAAGTTATTTGCAGAATAATATGCATGTTAAACGATGAATAAGAAAAATATACTAGTGCTAAAAATAACTCGTCAATTTAGTAAAACTGAGTCCCATCTCAGAATTAATAAGGATATTTTGAATCGGACTTGAGGTCGGAATTTTCTAGAAGAACTCATGAATTACATTTTATCTAACAATCAAATCTTTAACTTAATCATTCAAGCTTTCCAGTTTAGTAAATCATATTCAGTGTGATTTTTTGTTTTTATACTGATTGAATGCGAAAATCACAATGAAAATGAATCAACACCTAGCGTATTATAAATATTTAGGAAAAAGCGATTGGATAACGAAGTCAGTTGCTGAATCTCATAACTTTGCTGCAATTTTAATATTTCGGTTATATACAAAAAAGTGATGTTTATTTATATATATTATATAATAATATTTATTTTTACCAATATCTTGCTTAAAAATTTCAGTCAGAATAAAAGTGTTTTAACACAAAAAAATTAATCTAATTGAGAGTTTTTTTTGTATAAAATTATTTAACGAACTCGTAAATTCAGAAGTGAATTTCTTATTAAGTTATAATTATTTGTGCAAAAGCCTACCGCAGATTAAAATTATTCAAAAGTGTTCCAGTATTGTTTAGCGGCCTCTTCTCCATCATATTCCGCAAATGCAGCGTCATTCAAAGCCGTGAATCATAGGGAATTACTATACGTAATTAAATTTATCATCCTTTAAAAAAATAATTTCTTCCCAGACCACTTCAAATTCAAACGAAAGGGACTTTTGTTCAGAACAAAATCGATTTGTTCAATCAAATAGACACTTGCTTCCTTTTTCCACACCTTTCAGAATCTAACAGTTATAAATGTACGTGTGAAGTTCGCACATACACACTGCACAAGTCTCAAAGAAGTGCACAGCTTATTCTTTTTCAGAGAATAAACCGTTTCGGACTCATAAAAGCTTAGAGTTCCTTTAAATATTAGGAACGTCTCTTCAGCTATGGAACATGAAGAAATAATAAAAGTTGTTCCAAAGATGACACTAAAAAGAAGGTACAATTAATATATACACGCATGTGTGTGTGTGTAATCCCATTTTTATCAAATTTATCAAAATTTCATCAGGAAATTATGCAGAGGCAGCGCAGCGCACCGATTACGGAGACAGAAAGAAGACTGCGTATGGAAACTTGCTGGACTTGTTGAGTTCCACACAGGAATATGCTGACACCACGTTTTATTAACTCTGGGAATATAAAACCTTGCACTGGCAAACTTAAAAATTGGACTGTTGATGAAGCTCAAGTCATTAGTAAATTATTTTTTGAATGTAAATAAATCGAAATTATGACATGTATTAAGTGTGCAACTTTGCCTCTACTGTTTTTCGATAGATGGCTGCAGCGGTAAGTGGTAATCAAAATAGGCAGATAAAAAAAATGTGGTACAATAAGCTTGGCTGCCTCTCAACATAACGACAGTACCGTATTAGTGAATTGGTGTTTGCACCATATATTTATTCTAGATTGAAGATGTCTGCTGTTGTCTCGTCTGTTCTCGTCTGTTTGCCGGAAGTTTTCATTTTCTGCTCCCAAATAAAGAAAACAGCGGCCGCAAAGCATCAAATAATAGCAAGTATTTACGGTAGGCTGCGCTTAACCGTCCAGCTGCTTATTCCGCGATTTTCGAGGGTTGGCAACGAGTCCATTTTCTATTGCATCCCGCGTTTTTCGTAGTTTAGAATGTTTATTTTTTACGATGACAGATTTTTATTATATCCTATTATTATCGTGTAACATAGAGTATCAGTTCACTTTGTTTGAAAAATATTTGCAAACAACGCATTTAAATAATAATTTTTAAAAATTTCGCAGCCAGAGGGTTAATGAAGGAACATGTCATGAGTAGTTTCAACGCTTCCAACTGACTGTTCCCGATGCTTAAGTTCTGCCCTGCATTTAGTAGAACTTATTCGAGATATGAATTATAAGCAGTTAAAACGGAGTGAAACCATCATGAGATTGGCATGGAAGGAAGCTGTTGCATTTTAGCCAGGCATTGGAGAAGGACAGTGCCTAATAGAGACAGGACAAAGTTCATCTTTCTACACAGCAAGGCTCTGCTTCGTACCTCGAGGACGATTAAGGCATACTTGTAAAAACGCTAAAATGGGGGATTCATCCACCTGCCATCCTCTCCAGACTTTATGGTCAGAAGACTGCCATTTGTTTAGAACGATGGCGTACAGTCTGGCAATCCGTTCTTATGAAAAATTTAAAAAATGAATCGATTCGCAGATCGCCTTTTCAAGATATCATCTGACAATTGCAAAAATAGTAATAATAATAATTAGCGACGGACAGTACTTTGGCTCATGATCAGGTAATCCTTTTTAAGAATAAAATCATATTCTAAAATTTAGAGGAAAAAAGGCAAAAGCAAAGTTGTATATGTTTGCCTGAATGAAGAGAGAGGAAGAATAAAGTATTTCTCAGCACTTTTCATCTTCTAGAAGTTACACTGTGCTTTTAATTTATTTGAGGACACATATATCGAAATTTTCTGCTTTTTATGAGTCTTGTTTCATTGTGATCTATTAATTGTGTGCTCCCTTTAACAATTCTATGCGTTTCTCTTACTACTGAGATGCGGCATTATGTATATATATATATATATATATATATATATATATATATATATATATATATATATAATAGGATATTCATTTACATTTGAACGTCAAATGAAGTTTCAGGCTTCGGAATTAAACTAAAATTTGGCTTCGTCATTCAGCTTTACATCGGTTAATTTAATTTCGGCGCTTTATTAATTACTAGCCGCCTTTGGCGACCAGCCGGTTCGCCAATCTTAATGCTCTTTAAAATTTCAATAGTTAAATATTTTATGTAATTCCTACTTTAATAGCTTCTTCATTAAAATATTTCAAAATTTCAAATTTCAATTCACTCATAATATTATAAACACCTTCAGTCATAACATAATCTGTATCTCTCTAATTTTCTGTTAGTTCCTGTAGAATTTATGCTTTACATTAAATTAAAGTGTAAATGATTAATCTGCAATTTATATAATATTTTTTACTGAAACAAAGCATTTTTTTTAATAATATGATTACTGATAATAGAGTCACTGAGCATTTAAACTTTATGGGCACTAAAGAATATCTTTCTTAATTTATGTATTATCTCAAGAATTTGTCAACAAAATTTTCTCAGATTCATCATGAACAGATCGATTCATTAACAATGTTTAATTTTAAATGCATCAAACACTAAGAAAATAAAATGAATCGTTTAAAATAATCGGTCGAAAACAGGTTTAAAAAAACTACTTAAAAAACGATGTACTTAAAACTATAAGCATATACAAAAAATATATAACTAACATAAATACAATTTACTTACAAAAACATGCAACTAACCTAAAAATAATTTAAATCGGCCGTTCATAATGGTTGTCATGGCAACAATCGGAACAGAATGCGCATGCGTGAATTTTCTTTGCCAATTACGGTAACGCAAATGCGTGAATTTTTCTACGCCAGTTGGGGTAATGCTATGCAGATTAGACATTTTTAATTTCCTTTATTCTGTGTTATTTTAATTCAAAAGTACTTCAGAATGAATCTGAAACATGGATTAATTAACAATGTTTAATTTTAAATGCATAAAACATTAAGAAAATAAACAGAATCGTTTGAAATAATCCGCCGAAAAACGTTAACCCTAGCCTCATTTCTGTTGGGAGAAAAAAAAAAACTGAAGCCTTACTCGTTTGGCGGTGGGGAAAATGGAAGATTTTTTTGGCGGGAAAGTTAGTTTTTAATTAATAATTAAAATTTCAAAAAAAGGGACCCCAGGTGCACATTCCCAACCTCTAAGGTATACATGTACCAAATTTGATAGCTGTATGTCAAATGACCTTGCCTGTAGAGCGCCAACACACACACACACACACATTGAGCTTTATTATAAGTATAGATATAGATAATGGGATTTTCATTCGTCTATATTGAGGGTCATTTTTGATCTTTTATTTATTGTGGATGTTGCTAATGGAGAATAACGTGTTTTATATTAAAAAATGACCCAAAAAAACATGTTGGCAGTAATAAAATGTAAGCTTATTATCACAACTATATGAAAAGTAAGTGAAAGGTTCTCAGTCACTCATGTGATGGCTTTTAATTCATTGGAGTGGCAACATCGAGCTTAAACCAGCCGGCAAGAATGGGCGGAATTTAATCAATTTATAAAACCTATTCTGTATACAATCATTTCGTTTGCGGAAAAGTATTATCTTTTTTAAGACATATTTCTCGGTGCTCAAATTAAGTACTGAATCGAACAAAAGTAATTTATCTGAGCAATCCTTAGTTTAAAAAAAACAATGCAGTAGATGCTGAAGTATTTATATAAGAATTCCGTCACATTATGAATAAATTGGCAAAAATATTCATTTGACCTTAACATTCTAATGTAAGTTACCTAATGGACATTTTAAGAGGCATGGGAATATTGAATATTATTTAATTCTGAGATATCGAACAGGAATTACACAATAATAAATTTGATAATGAAGATATAGAATTCTATTCTATTCTATTAAAGAATAATTCTATTAAAGATAAAGATATTCTATTCTATTAAAGAATAATTAGTAATTACACAACAAAGAGCTATAGTTATATTTATTATATGAGGAAAAAGGCGTACTGTGCTTCTTAAGCAAAAAAAAGCAACTATAAACTTAATTCTTAGTTCCTATAAAAAATATTTGAAATTTTAGAATTCTTAAATAAATCTAGTAATAAAGTAGTAAGTGAAAAAGGATTTAGTAATAAAAGAAAATAATATATATATATATATATATATATATATATATATATATATATATATATATATATATATATATATATATATATATATATATAAAATGATTAGTAAATATAAATTATACTTAAGTATTGATACTTTTAATGGTTATAAATTAATGTTAAACCATTATGTTGATAATGCTTTCTAAGAAAAACACATTATTATAACGGCTTCATTAAAACTTGCGACTAGTACTATATTGAATGGATTGCTTATTAAAATTAATGAAAATTGCCTAAGCTTTATATGACTCGGTTCTTTTAAAAACATAGTTGCTAATTACTTCGGAAAGTCATTTATTATCGCAGAACTTTTCGCAAAACACAATAATATATTCCATTTCAGAGAATCAATTAAACTAAGATTAAATTCGGCAACTTAACCCATTGCATTCCGAATATATGAGCTTAACAAATTAATCAAAGTGCTTTCGAGTTCCAATTCGCAACAATGTCGGAAATTAAATTATAAGCGAATTATACAGATAAACGGGGATGCATTTTAACAATATCTATCACAAATTCGTGCAATGAATGTTTCCAAACATTTTAACTCTAAAAGGATAATGTTTTCCGATTCCTGCGATATATCTTTTCTGATTCGCACTAAAACCTTTACATTAGCTCTAATGCATCAGATGCTTAGATGTCTCGCCCAATAGCTTCCAAGTGACAAAGTGCAAAGTAAACAAAGAAATTAATTTCAGTTGGTTTTGGGGGGGGGGATGCAAGCGGACGATTTGCGATGGTTAGGGATTCCCTTATTAAAGCCTTAACGCAACGGCAATCTAGGAAAAGCAATATACTTTGAGCGCTGACGCTTTATGGCTACAATAAACTTTTATGGATGCGGAATTCAAATTTATGCCTCGGTAGAAAATGGTGCTCTTTGTGACAAAAGATTCAGTCATTGTTATAAAAGCGATCCGATAAGAATTGCGCGATTTATTGCACAGTTGGATGTGTTTGTAGTTTCTGATTTTGCTTTGCAGTTCTGACTATTAATATTGCAAACACTTATGGTTTCAGACTGATTTATGAAATACTACGAAGTAGTTTTATTAAAATTTGAAAATCCAATAGAATTACATCCGCACTTATGAAAATATGAATGACAAATAAAATAATAATTTAAAAAAATTGCCTTTAGATGTTTAGAAGTAACTTGACTTGTTTTATATTTTAAAAAATAGTTAATTTTGTAAACAAATTTTCCAGACGTTTTGAAGTTTTGAAATTCGATGTGGTTGTACATTTTCGATAGTATAATATTTCAATCATTTCATGCCTAGGATTAATTTAAATTCTCAGGCTACTTAAAATTATCTAGTTTCCATTCAATATAAAACTAATCTAAAAAATTGTCAGAAGTTTCCATAATTATTCTATCAATAAATTAGAAAATATATTAAAGTCAAAAAATTAAAAAAAAAAAAAACTAAAAAAAAAAACTATGAAAACTAAAAGTTTTAAAAGCACGCTTTTATAATTTTTAAAATAAAATAATATTTTTTTAGTAATCAAAATCTGAAGGTCAAAGTAAAAAAATCGTGTAAGTGCTATGAGCCGAAAAGAAATACCATAAGGAAATGGAGCCGCAATCGGCACCTAATGCTGAATCTCTTTTTCTGATTCACATTAAAACTTTTTACATTGGTTCTAATACTTCAGGTGTATCATCCAGTATCTTCTACTTTGCGCAAGATTAAGAAAAAACCATATGAAGAAATTAATTTCAATAGCAATTATATTTGTTTTGAGAAAAGGAAGCGTACGATTTGCAGTGGTTAAAATTCCACAATTAAAGACTGAAATAAATAAGAGCCAAAAAATGCACTACATTTCCAGCGCTTATGCTTTATGGTTACAATGAAATTATTTGCATGAGGAATTCAAATATACGTATACAGCGAGAGAAACATGTCGCTATACTGAGTTTGTTATAAGAATAACAAGAAATGAGTGATTTATTACAATCAAGATATATTGACAGTTTTTAGCTTTGCCTTGCAGTTCCAGTTGTGCAAATAACAGATATTTAGTGCAATTGTTTGATTTATGAAAATCACGAATTTTATTAAAATTTCAAATACCAAATAATTTATAACAGTTTGCTTTCATTAGTGTACTAAAGTGAAGGAAATATTTCTTCAAATATGCAAAAATAAAAAATAATCATAAAAGCTGGGCCGCTATTTTTTTTTAGAAATAAGAATTTTAACCACAACACAATCATATATATATATTTTTTTTACGTTTATTTTTTATTTTTATGTCAGTTAATTATGCAGTGTTTAGGAATCGCTTCTTTATTACATTGATTGTTCACTCATTAAAATGATTTAAGTTTTTTTTTTTTTAATCTTTTTATTATTATTTTAAACTTCTGGATTTTTTATGCAAATTTATTTTACATTTTTAAGTATAATAATGTTTTTAAAGAAAATATTATGTTTTACTTGTTTGTCTGTAATAATATCTGTAATATAAATTCAAAATAAAATGCAAAGATTTATTTACTCCAAACTTCTAAAAAATATAAAATGTTATATTGTCCTTGGGTATTTAGTACTGTCTAATTTTGTTTATTTGTATCAATGTCCCATTTTGAAGTAATACGAGAGGTATTTTCTGATGGACATCATTCTTTTCCACCGTAGTTTCAATTAACGAGGGCAACTTTAGAGCCGGTACACTTCAAATCATTCCATGTTGTGCAACAGCCCAGATTTAAAGTGTCGCATACCTCCAAACACAATGGATCTTCAGCAGCATCGATTTTGGCTCTGTATTCCGAAACCAACGCATAGCATGAATAAGCACTACGCTTCAAAAACTAGACTGAATTTCAAAACTAAAGCAAATCAAATAAGTTTAAGTAATAATTTTAATAAATAAGTTTAATAATAAATCAATGAAGTTAAATAAAGGCTTTTAAAAAAAGATATGCCCTGTGGAACGATGGTTTTCACTTTTTTTACTTTGAAGCATTTCCTATATTCTCAAATAATATCAAATAAAAAAAATACTATAAATAAAAGACTGTATCAATTGACCACTTTAATGTTGTCAGTCCAAATTGTTGGTTCAATTTAATACGAGCCAAAGTGTCCACTTCGAAGAAGCGTTTAATCAGAGAGATTTAGTCTTGTTAAGTAGAGCAGCCCATGAATTTTTAATAAGCACTTTAAGAACCAGCTGAAGCATTACCTACTCACGACATTAGCATTTTGATTAATTTCTCTGCACCCTCACAGTGGGGAATGCAATGAAAAGAAGACATTTTCCGATCCGTGTTTCCATTTAAGCGGTACCGGTGAACTTAATAAGACAGAAATGAGCTGTGCAGTTTGGCCGATGCCCTAATCCCATTTACACTTCACAATGCAGCCAGTCAGGCAGAGTGCAGTCGAAGATGCGCAGGGGATCAAATCCTGCAACATTTCAAGTTAATCTCCAAGGATCTACAGGTTATTCATTTTCCAAATTTATGCGCAGTCATTCAATGGCGACGGCCGATTGTTCATCTAAACTTTAATACAGAAGAGAGAAAGGCGGGAGCATATTTTCTCGGGAAACCATGCATTGGAAATTAAAGCAACGTTTCAATTTGTTTTCCTGATGAAAGCCTCGAAACTACAGATTCGATGTGCTGACCGACTTTTATTGGAGAAGAATTTTCTCTCCCCGCCCGACTTGCGATTCGGGATGAATGGTGATGCAGAGATTAGCAATGAAATCTAAATACGGAAACATAGCGAACGAATCAAAATATTTACTCCCTGCCCCTAGTAGTTTGCTTTATGACTTCGATATACTAATAAATAGAGATTTCAAACAGAGGCTAAACTAGCTTTATTTCAGATTCTTTAAATTTTTTCAATTTTTATGAAAGGAACTCTGGTTTGGAAATATGAAGTGCATTGCATCTCTTAAATTATATAAAATCATTCAGAGAAGTCGCAACTTATCCAGTAAATAAAATTGTGAACACCAATCAAAATGTACCATGTACTCGTTTAGAGGGTTTGTTTGTTTGTTGCTGTTATTAATTCCACACTAGTAAAATGTGGAATTTCGTAACCAAACTTTCACTCACTAAATTAGATGAGCTCGGGAATTTTTTTTGCCGATGTTTTACTTTAAATGGCAATAAAGTACTTTAATATTTTTGAGAATTAGCTCTCGATTAATGGCAATTCTATATATACATGGAATCAAGTGGCGTAATTGGAAAAAAAAGTTACAAGATATGATATTTATAATAAAGAATTATGAAATACATAAAAAAAAAGTAAGAAGGAGGCAATAATAAAAATAAAATAGGGTTTTAGAAACTTGCTTTTATTAAAAGCAGCATTTTAATAGAAATCCAAACTGTAAGAACTTGAAGCATTGATATATATATCTTTGAAAAATTTGCCAGCACTGATCAGAACTAAAAAAAAAAAATGTTCTAAGTGCGATTAAAATTGCTCATTTTTAGAATACTTATAAGAGTTATTAACGTTTTCGTAATTACTTTTTAAATCTCAATATAAAATAAAATAAAAACTCTTATTATGTATGGAAAATAATAAACACATATTATTATTTTCTTTTATATGTTCGTAACGGTTTATGTCAATATGAATAATAGCAACAAATAATTTTAATAAAAATTTTATTATAAGAAAAAAAATTTCATTAAATTATTATTTTAACTTTGAAGAAAATTAATAATTATATACGTAAGAATTTCGATTTCTTATATACTTTTTGGAAATTTTCCAAACTTTAATTAGATTTAAATTACAATTAAAATAATGTTAAACTTAATTAAAAAAAATTATAACGAAAAATATACCAAGCCTATGCCACCTCGCCATTTATGAAACCTCGTTGCGCCTTTGAATTAATGTGATTTCAAGCACTTAAAACAATAGACAGACATATAGACATTCCGAAAAAGGAAATATTTCAGACTCTCAAACATCTGAAATGTGAAGATTCTGTAAAATATCGAGGTCATTTTAAAATAATATTTTCTTCTGCTTAAAATAAAATTCATGACTTTTGCTTTGTACAGAGACAAAAATGACACATTTTTGGAAAATTGAAATAAAAAAATCTAGTCAGTAATAAAGAGCCATATATCAATGCTTGGAAGCTAATGACCTTTCTACAATCTTCTAAAATGTATGCTATCTAAAGCAAAACAGACGAGTTTAGTTGTATATTTATAAGTGATAAGTTAAATTTAAAGCATAATTTTCGCTCTAAAAAGTATATTATTATTGTATCATAGTTAGTACTCAATATTTCATCCACTTATATCTCTAAGATCTTTTTTTAAAGGAACAATGGAAAGTATTTGAAGAAGAGCCATGAAGAATAATTTGGCACCACTCGGAGAAACGAGAAAAAGAAATTTATTTCTTTGTTAGTTCTGAAAAGATGTAGTTTTCAAATTTGGCTCCATAAATATATTTATGAGTTTATTTTCTCCATGTGTTTTTTCCTGTGCCGAAACGCACTTTTTCCACAAACAGACAATCCATCGGTTCATTTCTGTTCACAAGCAAGGACATGCATGATCTCATTACATATGTTTATAGAAAAGATTTAACTACCAACATACAAGCCTCTAATTCTCTAAAGGCGTGCATTACAGATGGTAAGAACCTTGATGAAAGCTCAGAGGGAAATGCTTCATCCTGCATATTATAAAAAAAATAATTAGTTCCATTTTTAATGACTTAAGAAATTTAAGAACTTTCAAAAAGAATACAACTTCTTGACTAGCCATTAAATGCAAAATTCTTAAATATGCTGGAATTCAGATTTAATAAATTATTAAATCTCAATAATTTCATCTTCAGAATTTTCCTATTTGAATCGATGATAAAATGCTACGATTGATTTCTTGTTTACTTGCAATCCAAGGTTAACATGACACACTTAATTACTGTAATCCGTGTCAACAGATTACAGCATTGGTAAAGACTGAAAACTGCAGAAACTTTCTGAATTCTACGATTTTTATTTGGAATCGAAACAAAAATAACATTTCATGAAAAACAAACAAAGGAAATCCTTGTTAGAATAATACCGAAATATCAATATTTGGGAAATCATGGCCTTTCTACAATAATACATACTTTATTCAAAAGTTAGCATAATAGTTGTGTTAAGTAATACATTCTTAAGAGAGTAAAGTAATGTTTAAATAATAACTTTTTCCTTGAAAAGTGAATCATTCTATTCCTCTTGACGTTCCATATTTCATCTTCTTTTACCCTTGAGGTTTTTTTTTTCTTCTCCTTTTGCCAAATGGAAAGAAGTTGCAGAAGCATGATGAAGAAAGCTTTGCTCTACGCAGAGAAAGCGCATAAAGGAACATTTACGTCTTTGTCAATTCTAAAAAGAAGTAGTTTTCGAATTTGGCTCCATAAGTGCATTTATCAGTTCATTTATTTTCTTGCTCCTTCGTGTGCTTTCTCGCCGTGCAAAAACACATTCTTTCCGCAAGCAGACCATCCGCCGGCTCATTTCCTTCCAGCTGCGAGAAGAACCATCTCCAGAACACAAATAAATAATCCCCAAGTAAATCTGGCGCATCCCGTTCCACTGTTAAGAGCTGGGAACGCAAAATAGACCTCAATTTAAACTTCTATCAGGACGATTCGCATGTGCTTGTCATCAGCGATTGTGGCTAAAGGAAGTATACCTTCTGGCATTTTTCATCATCGGATGCATAAATAGAAATGCAGAAAGCAGATTTTTTTTTCTGCTTGCCCTCTTATTTTTTTCAAGAAGTAACGGTGTCTGTATGAAGGAGGTGAAAATTGAAACATCTTTTTTTCTTCTTTTTTTTTCTTTTTTAAGATGATTGCTTTCTAAGAAATGATTTTTCGATAGAGGGGAGGAGAGAGGCGGCACAAAAAGTTGGATTGAAAGAGAGGAGGGTGATTGAACATATTACGCTTCCTCTAACGTAGTCAGATGTTTTGATTTTGATTTTTCACCGATTTCACTATTTTTGACTTTTAGATTAATTTTTGAAATGGAAGCAGCAAAGTTGAAAACAAAAATGTTAATAAAAATGTTGCTCTGAAGGGAGTCTCTTCCAAAATCCAGAAAATTACTTCGGGCCTTTTTCAATTGTGACGATAGAAAGTGTATTTTGGTATGCAAAATTCAATGATTTTCAATTTATGTTTATTACAGTGATTTAAAGATTAAACTATTCATATAAAAGACCAAAGGCAGAAGCTGCTTATTTCAATGAGTATTTGAATAATATTTAATATTGCTTTGCATTTAATTCAGAACAAATGTTGCATTTTTATCATGCTGATACTTTGCGATTTATCAAATAGAGTTCATTAAATTATCAACGATCAGGAATCACTGGATTTGATTTTTATAATTTTTTTCTCTGTATGAGAATGTGGCGAAATAATTTCTCATCATACTGAATCAAGAGCATTTAATTTAGGAAAATGAGGCACTCATATAGACATGTTTATTTTTAAACACGCACAATGTAAGAAAAACCTAATCACGCCATTTTATGTTCTTTCAAAAAGGGCTTCTTTATACATTATTTCAGTTCTGGTTCTCCAATAATTTTTAGTGTCCTTCCGAATGTTCCTCTGGAAAAAGGATGGTGAGTAATCAGGAAAGTTCCTCAAGTCAGGTGACTGATTCCATAATCTTCGTTCTTTCAAAACAACCAGTTAATGTTATAGCTGGAAGACAATGCAGTCCATTTATAAATATGGAAGATGAAAGTCGCCTTGAGTATTTCAGCGATAGACATAACTTAGAGTAATGAGAATATAGCATAGGGAGCAAAACGAAAAGACTGACTTGGATGGTGACGTAATGCGTTGCTGTAAGAGGACTTTGAACGATCTCATGGGCAGCAGTAATGATTCGCAATCATTAGGGATTTTATCAATTCCTTCTGCTGTTAGCGAACGAATCAACCATTGTAATATAAAATCCTTTTAGATTTGTAATGCTGAATCAAAGGGAGATCCTACCGAAATTTTTCATTAAAGGTATTGTCCACCTACCCAGCATAAAATTGTGGGTTGTATAAGGCCAAGAATACCTTGTATGGCGTTGTCGCACAGTAGTCGCGAAGTATATACCTTTGGTATGAATCTGCCATTTTTACTGAATCTATCGCACAAATATGTATTTTGGATGCCTTTTTTTTCAACCGATTGCAATCAAAATTTATCACATGGCTACTGTTGCAATTATAAGATCACGTAATATATTTCATTGATTTAAGTCTTTACGGTTATAAGTTTTGCTCTTATGTGCATATGGAAATACAAAACCACAGACAGTCAATCCTTTGATAGATTTATTTCAAAATCTGATAAGAATATATATTTTCGATGCTAATTTGTAAAATTAAATGATCCAAACCACTCTAGTTCATTTCTTCTCAGTGGATATCGTTCAAAATTTGATCGAAATCTATGATTTTGGTCTAAAGCTATACACCAGGCGTAATCCATCTTGTCCAAAGCAGCTTGGACTCATCGTGGTTTGGACTTAAAAAACAGTTAAAACTGTTTTCATAATTCTAATTTCAAGAGTAGAGTTATAAAAATAAGAATTATTTACATTTATATAAAATAAAGCTATTTTATTTCTTAACCCTACAAAGCTGAGTGTAGCCATTTGGCTACACATATTATTTCTCCTCTAGCAGCTCCAATAAAGTTTCCAAACGGCAACATTACGCAGAAAATATGGGGAAAAGCTGGATTCCTTTCAATTTCGCCGATAGACGACAAAAGTAGCTCTATTTCAAGTAATGTATCTGTAATTGCAGAAATACAAGTTGGAAGCTGAGAATGTCATACTAAAATGGCAAAATGAGTCGAAATAACAATTTTTTCATGATGAAAAATTTATTTTATCGAAAGTCCTATTGTTTCTTTAACATTTTTTGTGTTTTTATTTTATAGTTAATTTTATAGCGAGCTAAGTTCATCAGCAGCCATTTGGCAACGCCATGCATATGAAAATAAAAACATAGAGATCTTAATTGGAAAGTACAAAATAATTATGAGAAGTAAGAAGTGGTATTTTTGTATCGTTTATCATTTAGTTGATATCGCTATCATAAATGCTTGATTATTATCCAAACGTGTAAAGGAGTAACTTGGAAGCATAGATATTGAAATGAAGCTTTTATAGTTTAGACTAAATTTAGTTGAATTCTTGTGCTCTTATGATCGATCCATGTCGATCAACAAATCCTCAAATGGAGCAGAAAAAGAGCCGAACAGAAAAAAAAGGAAAAATCTGTTTCTGTAAGGAACCCACCAGTAACTGTTTGGCCTGACAAAATTGGCTATTAGCCGGAGCATATTGAGAAAAACTGCGTTGTGAAACGTCGTCTTGCAAAGGTTTTACAAGAATCAAATACACCAAATGTAATGTTCCTCTATGTACATTACATTTATGCTCCTAGGAATGTAATGTTCCTATAAAGAGTAACAATTGTTTTAAAAAGTATCACTTAAAATAGATTTCAAAAAGTGTATGTTCTTTCATTTCTTTGTAAAGCTGCATTACTTAAAGTACTGTTTTGATTTATGTAACAATAAAATTATCTCTTCTGATTTAAATTTCAAAGCCATTTTTCATTCTAAACCAACAATTTGAATCATATTATAAACATTATGTTGATACTATATTTAAAGCTCATATTATATTTTGCTGGTTTTAACTTATGTTACTGTATGACATAAAATAATAAATGTATAAAAGTAATATATAATAAATATATGCTATAAAACTTCATAGAAAGTTTAAAAAATATTTACACAACATTTGAAAAATTAATTAATAGGCACAAAACAGGTGTTACTGCACGGTGCAGCCAATTCGCACAGTTTAGGTTTTTGTCAAAACATAGTAAAACATATAGTTTAATTTTTAAATAAATTTTTATTGATTTAAAAGGAAATATATTTTTTCAGATAGAATTAAAAAATCATGCATTATAGTGTTAAGATTACTATATATAGCACATGGGAAACTTTATCTCAACAGAAAGGTATTGTATTAAACAAATGTATTATTAGTTCGTAACAAACACATTTTCAAAGAAAGCTAAGACTTTTTTTTCAGCCTTGGAACTTTTCATTAAGCAATAATCGTTTCAGAACTGCACAGTTTTATAATTTTCTACAGATAAGTTTTATTAATGAACTTATACTTATTTAGTTCATGTTAGGATTCGCATTCTGCAATAAATACTAAGCATGATTAGAAAAGAATGAAAAAAAGCACATAACGTATTATTATTCAAAATATTACTATAATTCATTATTAAATATCAACAGTGCATTTATGTATCTCCATTAGAAGTAAATTCAGAAATTTTCATTTATAATGGAGCTTCTAATCATTTTATTAATTTTAATGATACAAATTCATCTTTTGCTTTTTAAAGAAAAACATTTGCTTTTTAAGAAGCTTATAATTTTACATTTTTAAATACATTTTCAAAAGCTCCTGTAATTTTCATTAAGCTGTAATCGTTTCCTTTAAAAATACACATCTTTACAGTTGTAAAAATGTATCGTTGAATTGCATTAATAAAATAAATTAGGAAATTAATTTGCCAAAAATATCAAATATAATTATTGAGAATGAAAAAAATTCGACATTCATTATTGATGATATTCATTTTAATAAGTTGAAAGCTTAGTAATCTTACAAACTGAGAGAATATCCTTTGTATGCATAACTTTTTAAATGGTAATGTAAGCATTTCATTAATTTTAGAAGCAATGAATTGCCCAGTTGAATTTTAATGAATAATTTTGCTTTTATAGAATTTTATTAGAAATATAATTTAAAATTTTCTGGAAAGAATGAAAAGAAAAGAATATTCATGCTACTAGGAAAGATTTTTATTAAATAATCTTCATTATATATATAATATCGCATTTTAAATATTTATATAAATTTGTTTTAATTTTCAATTCTATTCACTTTTGAGTTAGAAATTGCAATATTAAAGATAATTAAACCATATAAATCAAGAATGTATAATAAAATTTTAAAAATGAATTTTGAATCTTAAATAAATATTTACATATTTTATTAATTTTAATAAATAGATTTTTTCCTTTTTTTCTGTCAATACACTTATTGATATATTCATTGTTCTTTAATACTTTAATGATGTATAAAGTCTATATTATTCTAAGGGCATTTTTAGAAGAAAAAAAAAACCTCCACAATTTGTGGAGTTTTTGTTAAATAAATTTCGTTTAGTTTAACTAAGTTATAATTAATCGAATCAATTTTTATTAAAGAGAAATGTCTGAAGTATCCATTGAATACCAGTAAATTTTTCAAATTGTATAACTTTTTATTAAAATTAATAAAACTGGCTATTTTATGAATTTAAATGAATTCTCTGCTTAAGATATATTCTATATTCTTTTAATTTTTCTTCAATGCAGCTTAAAAGTTCAATATTTTTCATTCATAAATGAATCCTGAAACCTGCAACGCGAATCAATTAAAATTAATTTTATGTGTTTGATCAAACATAAATTTAAAGTAGTGTGAAACAATTTGCCCAAATATTTGTACAGTTGAGTTTCAGTCGGTCTTTACTAAATCAATTTCTTCAGCAGGTTTCAATACGAAAATTCCCCATTTAATCTGGTGCATAAGAATGTGTTCATTGTAGGCCATTTGAAAGATAAAATGTAATTTATGAATCTTTTATATATAGCGGAGTTTTAAACATTAGTAAACAGTCATTTTGAATTTTATTCGATTTATATAGAATATAAAGAATTGAACGAAATTTCCCAAGTTGAAACACACAATGATAAATTCCTATTTGAGAAGTGGAGGAAAACTATTTTGTTTCCTTGATCTGATTTCTTAATGAAAGCAACACGTTCTTAAAAGTATCCTTCTATAAATTCGAAAATATTTCTATTTTATCTAATAAATTTGAAACTAATCCAATTCATGGGCGCTGTTTAAGAGTACTTTAGAATATTTGATTTTCAAGTGGAAAATACAGCATTCAATTCCTTATACGGAAAATATTTTGTACTTTCATCCAAAATCAAAATTATACCATTATTAATATAAGTATAACTAATCTTCAAACAATCCAAATTAAACGAAAAATTTAAAAACCTTCTCTAGTGATTCTTGTCTAGAACAAAAAGATTGTTTCTTTTTAATGATAGAAAAGATCCCAGAAAGCTGCAATAATGGTCATTTTGGAAAATCTGATAACATTTTCTTGAATTCCTTGAATTTAGACACCAACTCTTACTTCTCCCTCTCTTTTTCACATTTTCAACTGCACTTCAAAAACTTTTTTCAGTTGCTTTCAAACTTTTTTCAGCTTTCTCAGAGGGTGCAAAGCTTGGCACAAATGGAGGGTATCAGTTTACTTCCTTGGGTCAAGTTAACTAAGTAACAGAGATTTGGCTGAGGGATTGGATGATTCTTGTTTCGAAACAGGATTTTACCAAATATTCATCTTGTATGAAAACCTGGTGCATGTTACATTTCAGATTGAGACACAAACATTTTTCTTATTAATGTGTTCAAAATTTGTGTCGTCCATGCCATCTGCCCATTCTGGAAGATCCCCCCACCCATCCGAATAATACTCCCGATGCTCAAATGTAAAGCGGTGATAAATCCCAATTTACCTAAACCAAAGATTAGAAACATTTACAGAAAAGACAATTGATGTAATGAAAGGAACTGAGCATCCAATAACAGAATAAAATGAATTCCGAATGTATAGTATGTAATGTAGGATAAAGAATGTATGATAAGACATGAGTCTTCTGTATATAAATTTATAAAATATCAAGACCTTGTTGCATGATTCGAGTGATTTCCGCTCATAGTGTCTATAGTATGTTCTTGCCTGCTAGACAAAAACATTAGTTTATTTCTTCCTAACATAATTCTTCTTTTTTGCTGCAAGATTGACCATTTATACACGACGATCTTCATTAATGTATTTTCATGGGCATGAAAAAATATTTGAGCATTTCTTAAGAGATATCATACACTAGGAACTAAAGAAAGAATTAATCTGTGCAAAAAAAAAAAATTCTATGAATTTAATCGTTATTTTTTGAAACGTAAATGTTGCATTCGAGGGATTTTAATTTTATATATGAATTTTATTATATGTTACCTTATCAATAGATATTAGATATATTTTTCATTTCCTTCTAATGATTTAATTTCATACTTTTAATTTTCCGAAATGTTTCTTTAACGGCACTTGAGAAAAGAAAAATAATAAATTTATTTCAATTGATATAAAAGTTAGGGCATTTCAAGCTTACTTTTTTTTATCCACTTCAAATTCTTTGTTTTAAAAGAATGCTTCTTGAACTATTTGTTTTTATAATAATACCATGAGAGTGTTTCATTTTATTGAGTATTCTACGGAGGAATTCAAAGATAACACTTTTGCTTTGTATTCCTACATATACCTCTTCTCTCCAATTGTATTTTTTTATAAAAGATTTTAAAGGAAACTATTTAGAAACGTACAATAAACGTTTTGAAATTATGATCAAGTCTAAAAGGAGTATTGTTTATATCTCTGGTGCTGGTATTGAATCACTTTAATTGCTCCATTTTCTTTCACACTTTAACAGCAATCTATAGCTCAAGTTTGAGCCTTTTATATTTCTCGAAACTTTACTTTTGTGAGAATTATTTTTTCCCCTCGAGAATTCAACTTTGGAACGAGTCCAGGTAGGACAACTTTAAGTAACAATTCTTTTTGGAAGAAATTTAGTGGAAATCACGTGTCTACTGGCTGTTTTTTTCTTCTTTTATTACTATCATTTCTTCTCATCGAAAATGGTGTTTTGAGTGATTTCCTCAGTTGCTGTTTGGAACTCTTAGAATTTCAGATTAATTCTCTCTTTATTTTTTGTTAGGCAGATTTTTTCTGAATCTCCAAAAATATAGACTTTTGCTGCTAGTTTATATGAATTGTAAGGTTTAAATCAATAAAACGAATGAAATGAAAATAAAATGAAGGGGTTTGATAGAAATAGAATAAAAGCATTTAAGCTTTCATAACTCGGTCAGTTTAATAGGAAAAGAGTGGAACTGTTTTTTAAATTTAAAATATTAGTGTCTCAAGAATATTTTGTTAAACATGACTTATCGAACAGAGGATCTATATAAAAATTTAAATTTGGTAATTCATCAAAATATTTATTGATTCAAATTGCATAAAATAGGTTTGTTTATTTCATTTAGATCATTATATTATTAAATGTGCCAATTAATGAAGTATAAGAAATTAAGATTTGGACCCTAATTACAGCGAATATCTTGTATCTATCAAACTATTTATGACTAAAATAAAACAGAATTATTAATCTATACTTATAATAAACCTGATTGTGTATGTGGATATGGTCTGCGTGCGTGTGTGTGTTGGCGATATACATGCTAGAACGTTTGACCTACAGTTACCAAATTTGGTACATCTATACCTTGGTGAAGGCGCACATCGGAGCATTTTTTTAAAATTTTGAATTAGAATTTTAATTAATTAAAAAAATTTCTGCAATAACTTCCGAAAATATCACAGCTCAAAATTGATTTTTACATCTTACTGAAGGAAAAAAAAATTCAATGATAATAAGGTTTTGAACTATAAATTAAATTTGTATTTTTACTGAATTTTTTTTAAAAAAATAATTTAATTATGTTTTTTTGCAATTTATTTCGCACAAAATAAAAATATAATTTAAGCTTCATGAGCACGTTACACGTGAATGGGGAAAAATTAGCTTTATCAGAGTGGCCATCGCATTGACAAAAGCTCTAATTAAAAACTAAGTTAAAAATTACTTGCTTTATTTAAAGTAAGCATGGTTTTAATGTATATCCTTTCAATTTAGGGTTCAGAGGTTAATAAAGTAAATAATTATATTTTAAAGATATCAATAAATAAATGCTAAAAAATCAATAAATAATAGCAATAAAGGCTCTAATAAACTACTAATATTTAGTTTTTATTAGAATTTTGCTTTGTGAATCGTATTTAACAAAATATTCTTGGGACACTAATATCTATATCTATATCTATACTTATTAAAAAGTTGAATGTGTGTGTGTGTGTTGGCGGTCTATTTGTCAGATCGCTTGACCTACATGTGCCAAATTTCGCACAAGTATGCCTCGGAGTCGTAAATGTGCACTTCGGTGCGATTGTTTTAATTTTTATTTAGAATTTTAATTAATTGAAAATTTAGCGAGGTTTTGGTATTTTTCTGGTAAAATTTCTGAAAATACTATAGCACAAAGTTTATTTCCACCACAAATTAAAGTTCAAAAAATAATCTTTTCAATCATACTAATGCTTTAAAATTCATTAAAAACAGAAATAAAATTTCTATTTTTAATGAATTTTTGAATAGATAATTTAATCATTTGTTTCAAAAATTTCTTTCGCAGAAAATAAAAAAAAAAAAAGAAAATTACATCCACTCACACTTTTCGCATGCAAAGGAAAAAAATAGATTTTATTAACGTGTTGCCATCCCATTGATGAAAACTGAAATTAGAAAATAAATTTAATTGTTACTGGAAATTAAATCTAGAAAAGTGCAATTTTCAGCACATATCTGTCTGAAATGAAATTAATAAGAAATATAATATTTTCTAAAAAAATAAATGCAAAACAAAGTTTTCTTGATCTTTTACAATATCTACATTATTTAAATAAATGAATTTTATTTAAGGAAACATAGTTTAATATATATCCTTTAAATTCAGGACCCAACGACTAATTCGTAAACTTTTAATATTAGAAATATATACATTAAAACGATTATTCAAAAAATGAATTAATTAATTGACTCAAGTTACATAAAATATAATTATTTACTTCATTTAGACCATTTTAAAACATGTATTTCTATTATCACAGGATTACAAATTAGCCTTGGGGCTCTGAATTGAAAGAATATACATAAAACATGTTTGCTTTAAAAAAACTAATTTATTGAATTAATAACGTAGGTTAGGGTGGAAAATGGCCTTAAGTTCTTTCTTTTTAGATTCTAGTTGGTAAAAGTGCGAAAAAGCTGCCATTTAGGGTCAATTTTTTATTTTTTTATTATTTGGTTGAAATATTACATTATCATGAGGTGCTGCAAAAAACTTGAAATTTGTAAAAAAATTGAAAGAAGGGAAATTTTTAAAATGGGTCTTTAAAAATTTTTCTTAGATTTTAGTTTGGTAATAGTGGGAAAAAGTTGCATGTTAGGTTCAAAAACAATTTTTAAAAATTTGGTTGCAACATTATATTATCTTGAGGATTCTGCAAAAAGCATGAAATTTGTAAAAAAATTGAAAAAAATAGAAATTTTTAAAATGGGTCTTTAAATTTTTTTCTTAGATTTTAGTTTGGTAATAGTGTGGAAAAGTTGTCCTTTAAGTTCAAAAAGAATTTTGAAAAATTGGTTGCAAAACAACAATATTTCGAGGCGCCGCAAAAAGCTTAAAGTTTGTAAAAAAATTGAAAAATTATGAACTTTGATAAAATATTTTTATGAATTTTTCGATCCTATAATGTTATAAAAGATTATTTTAAATACATATATAAGCATTAAAACTGGGGAAAATTATTAATCACAAAGTATAATAATAATAAAAAAATATTTTTTATGTCAAATTTTGTGTTTCTTACTTCTGTATCGTTTATGATTACAAATGTTACTGCTGCAAAATGTTTGTTTCTACTTCATTACAAAATTAAATGTTTTTTTTTTTAATTTTGTCCTAATCACGCGTGCGTCAACTTTTGCTCTTATGTATCCTTCCCTTGCGACTGAACCACAGGCATTTTCAGCCGATTCCGCCGCCAGTTTCACCGCTCTTTCCACAGCTTGCATGTAACAAGGAAACCGGGGAAAGTCAATAACCGAGTCCCTTGTACTGTTTGGTTCAGTATACCTTCCGTATAAAGTGTTTCAAAGAGTCACTGTAAACGTGTTTTAACAAGGGAGGTTCAGTTACGTCATTTTCAAGCCATAAGATTATGTCGATGTAATCCTTTGCATCGAAGTTTATCTTTGGAACTTTAAACTTCCTCACTCTGTCTACTTTTTGTTCTTGCTCTTAAAATACTTCGTAGACCAAGTTCTCTTTGAGTTTTACATTCATCACATAGCATGGACAAAAGGATATTTTCTGAAACAGCAAGGTACCCATTTCTTTGAATAATCTGGTCTATAAGTTCTTGAAATCGTCAGAGAAATAGCATGAATATGAAATGAGGTTAAAAAGATGTTTGGAATTATAAGTACATGAAGATTTTAACTTAATATTAAACCACACAGGCACCTGGTGGTTATCTCTTCGTGTCTGTTTGATGGATCTGGTTGGTTTGCCTATTTTTGTAAAGAACACTGTTGACCTTCACCGTTGCCATTGTCGCCAGTAACCGTTTCTAAAACATTAGTATTTTTTTACTGTTCTTGATTAAACTTATTATCTGTAGTTCTTTACTCTTTCTTGTACCTTTCCTCCTCAAATAGCTTGTAGTAATAATATCAATATTACACATAACCATTTTTTTGTTAGAACGTTGATCGTTTAGAAACTTTTGTTTCATAACTGGCACTTTTTTCTTTTATACAAGTCAGCAATTTGAAATAAACATTTAAATTCTTCTCCACATTCTGTGAGGTTGGAATCAAATTTATCTGAACATTTTCTACTTTTAGACTTTAATAAATTCCTGTATTTTTCATGATACGCTTTTATCATTTATGAAATTCTTTTGACAGAAACAAAGGGAATAGAAGCTCTTGACCATATTTGTTCTATTACGGAAACTAAAGTGTCACATATTTCACTTATAGGAGAATCCTTATCTGAAGCAATTTTGAGGTTATGCCTAATATAACAGTAGCACTTCATAACATGTTCGTAAGTAAGGAGTCCAACTTCAAGCAAATAACAAAATTTCCAAAAATAAGATATTCAGACATTTGCCTTGTTTTCACTAATTTAGTATGAGCCGTTTTTACTCACCACAAATCACACAAACTAACAAATAACTTAAGTTAATCAATTACACAATAGACGGAGTGGAAACGCCAACTGAACTGAACTCGGCAAAGCTACTCATTTGAAACCATGCCTACCCTTTACACCGGAGGTAGACAAATCTCCGCCTTAGCTCAATAACTACCGTTCCGGCGACGACTCAGTGCCATGCCAGTACAATAGTAAAACTGCTTTTATATTTTTATACACGTGACAGCGTCTATTTAAACCTTTTTATTTCATAATCAAGGCCCGCAAAATTCCTTAAAAGTGCAAAACGTGTTTTTATGAAACTTTCACGTCCTTGCGGCATTTCAAGATGTACTCCAATATTTTTTATATATCTTTTCTATATCAAAAGACAACTTTTACGCGCTATTACAAGTTAAAAATCGAAAGTAGATTATTTCATAAAACAAAATGTATCAAAAATTTCAATTTTTGGAAAATTTAACGTCCTTGTAGCACTTCAAGACCTAATCTAATATCTTTCATATTTATAATTTATTTTATCTACACCAAAAGGCAACTTTTCCGCACTATTACTAATTAATAATCAAAAATTCATTTTTTCGTTCCACCATAATGTAGGTATTGTAAAAGATCATAGAAACTTTATCTTGCGTTTACTTTTGAACAAATATTATATTTCTTTTTTTTATTTCACACAGACATGTGCTGAAAATTACACTTTTATAAGATTTAATTTCCAGCAACAGTTAAATTACTTACTAAATTCAGATTTTATCATTGTGATGGCAACACATTGATAATTGATAAAAGCTAATTTTTCTCCATAAACGTGTAAAGTGCTAGTGCATGTAAAATTTTATTTTTATTTTACGTGAAATAAATTGTTGAAAAATATGAATGAAAGGGTTAAAATATTTTTTAATTCATTAAAAATAGGAGTTTAATTTATAGGTAAAAACAATGGTATCATTAAAAATGTAATTTTTTAATCTTTAACTTTATGTGAAAATCGTTTTTTATGTGATAATATTTTTGGAAGTTATCTCGAAAAAATGCCAAAATTTCGCTTACTTTTTAATTAATTAAAATTCTAATTAAAAATTCAAACAAAAAAAATAACTCCGAGGTGCACATTTTAGACCTCTAACGTATGCATGGGCCAAATCTAGTAGCTGTAAATCAAACGGTCTGGCCTGAGAGCTCTAACACACACACACACATTGAGCTTTATTGTAAGTATAGATATAGATTCGTTTCTTAGATAAATGTGATGCAGAAAGATACTGTAAAACAAGCAGCGAGATCAGAAAAAAAAATTTCCATTATACTTTTTTAAAAAATTAATAAACAATTACTAAACAATAATGATTATTTGCTTATTCACTATTTTTATTATTTCGCAAATTTAAGGCATTGACCATGAACTAAACTGGTAACAATCTAAAGAAATACTCTTTTCTGGAAATTAAATTTTATGAATTGGGATCACTTCTCTTCAAATGCGCTAAGCATTCAACTTTTCAACAAGAAAATTGTGGCATTTTTCAATTATAACAGATACTTGGTGGCTTTTCGATTCGAGAGATCTTGGCGCAATTTGAGTAGAAAAATGTGTGGTTTGGTTATAGTTAAAAAATGCAAAAATGAAAATTTTACTACACATTTAGAGACGAATTTTAGGCATTAGTGGAAAATTATGAACACTGTGCTTATGAAAATATAAGATACACATTTGAAAAGGTGTAAAGACCCCTGTTGCTAACAGTGCAAAATGAAGTCATGAATTATGAGAGAGGAATACTATGTTGGAAAGAAGAGTATGCTAGTAAAAAATGTTCAAATTTTTTATTTGAGAAACTTTTTATTTGAGAATTGTTTTAGAATCCATAACTGAGTGGAATTTTAAGATATTTTTTGCAGCCATTTTATTGGTTTTATTAGTTATTAATAAATGCACCAAAACTGACAGAATAAATTTAAACAAACTTAACTTTCAGCGAAAAAACATTGATGATAATTTTCTATGTCCTTGCTTCACAGAAATGGAACTTATTCTTCATAAACAAAAAAATTGACATCTTTAATTCAAAAATCAGAATGTAAGTGCGTTATGGTGTATCAACATTGCGGTATAGCTCTTTCTCTGTTCTGTATAATGGAATGCTCCAATTACCACAGTTGCAGCGAAATGATAATACCAATCTCGGTTGTCCTCCATTCAGATTGAATAATTTACGATCTCGTCCTGCCGCTGGACCGTATGGACGGACATTTCCTTTTTATTCTCAACCTATGCAATCCAATCAACCGTTTTTATTTCTTCTGCTACCTGTCGCACTTTCGCCTTATCTATGTCCCCTGCAACTACACTTCTGTATTCTTGTGTTACCACTTCTTTCGTTAGTGAGATTCTTACTCAAGATTCCATTTCCTGCCCTATCTTACGGGCACCCAAGATGCATTTCGCGATTCTTTGTTTTCAAGTTTTTCTTTTCTTCTTGGGAGTAATGTTACTTTTCTTTTTCCCCATACTCCCGACTGCCAGGGGAAATAGTAAAGTTGTTGTGGATGGAACTGGGTTTCGGGGAAATAACTAATTTTCTGCTAAGGTTATATGTGGAGCCGGGCACTTCAGGTTATCAAGGAGATATAGAATGGGATGTTTAATATCATTCCGACTTGCGGCGAGGGGGAGGTTTGGGTGTTCGAGTATTTTTGTACTCCAGTGCGCATAGAAAAAGATGGGGTATATGAAGTTGTCTTATTGAAGATATTTCGATATTTTTCAAGACATACTTATAAATTTATTAACATATTTCCCGATATATTTATAAATAGTTTATTTTCAAGAATTATTTATTTAAAGCTCGAACAAATTTCCTTTAAAGTAAAATTACAGGAAATGAAGATTTTGATTTTTGTTTGGTCTTTTGTGCTATTTTTATTGCATTAGGAAACGAATTCGGAATTCACTACATGCACGGGTTAATAAATACGCCCTTCTGCAAGCTTATAAAGGATTTTAAAGCACATATGTTTTCAAGTCATGAGTAAAATTTTGTAAACACAGAAATTTTTGGAAAGCAGATGTATGGATTAAATATCCTTAGTTTATATAGAAAATGTTATCTTTCCTTTTCATTTAAATATCCTTAGTCCATGCGGGAAATTTTTTGTATGTTATTAGCATCATTTAGTTTACAGGAAATGTCAGTTACAGAACAAGATGAATAATCTTAAATCGTGTGTTTCATCGGACAATTTTTTTAAATTTCATAATAAATCAATTATTTGCATCTCGTAGTAATTTTTCTGAAAATTATTTAACAATATTTTTCATTCACACTGAATTTATAGATACTTATAAAATTTTCGTTTCTGCGATTACGAAGGCTAAATTCTGAACATTCATTTTTAAGTGTCAAGATAATTTCCTTTTCTCTTGAGCCTAATTATTCTTAATTTCTCCGTTATAAGTGGTACAAAAATTTATCCAAAACAAAAATATAGTAAGAAATGGGAATTATTCTTCAGAACAAAAGCAGCGGCATGTCAGTGAATTTCGGATGAACTGTGTTTTACACTTTTCTGAAAAAAAAAGGTAACTTGTTTAAAATATTATTCAATAAATCATAAACAAAACGTTCGGGAAAGAATTGAAATTTCCTTTTAAATTTATTTGAAACTTTCCTTTATTTATTATTACTTTCCTTTGAAATTTATTCGTAAAAATCAGCAATCAGTAATAAAACCATGAAACAGTTTTTTTCGGATCACAATCTTTCATCATCAAAGAGGGAAAAAAAGCGATTAATTGCTCAGATTTTTAATAAAAAATTGTTCTTCTTGAATTTTAGTAAAACTATCGTGACAAAGCTTTACAAAACGCCAAATGCATTGTTTACTTCAAAATATTTTTCAGAAGCCAATTATGTTTAATAGCCATGTTTTCCATCAACTTCACTAAATTACCAACGACAAAAATCACAGTTTTTCGGAAAATATTTCAGAATAATTGATCGTTACTGCGTAGCTTGACAACTTTATTAAGAATTTTTCGCTTGCATTCTGGAAGTTTAATGAACTAATTATAACCTCTAATTATCACTTGATATGACAAACGATAATAAAAAGTTACCCACAGAAAAAAAAACGCTGTTTTAAGGCTGCTGTATTGAAGAAAAAAACTGAAAAGTATTCTGTTCGATTTTGCCATTATTAAACTAAAAGAATGTAATGAAAATAAATTGTTATTTTTAATGGATTTTTCTTTGGAATTTGTTAATTTTATGAAAGAGGAAAATGTATATTCAGAATGTTAAAAAAATCAGGAATTGGTTAAAAAATGATAAAACTTTAGTTCTTAATCTTCTTTTATCTGAAATTATGCCACATAATGAATGGAAGTAAAAATTAAAATGTTCTTAATAACATACTTTACGAGCTAATAGAATGCAATTTTTAAGAACATCGGAAATTCTTCATTTTAATTATTTTCGATTTTTCATTATTTAGTTTGAATTTCAATATTATAGATATTGTAAATATGGATTTAATTTTTATAATTTTATCACTAACTGGCGCCAAAATATGGGGGAAAACTTCAATTAAATTAATCTGTAATACTGATGAAGCTAAAAATTTATAGTAGCATTTGTCCTCGAAAATTAATAAATATAATAAGTTTCAGACTTCTAGTCAGTAAAAAGTTGGCTGAAAAACCTCCAACTCCAAATATGAAATAAGTCAAATTAGATAAAAGTGCTTGATAAATATGCACTGATTTTAATTTTGTGGCAAAGAGTGTTGAAGCCTTATTTTAACTACCATTAATAAAAACGTTTATTAAGCATATATTATTGGTATAATATAATTTCTCTTTGAACACATATCACATTTTTAAAATGAAGAAAATCATTTTGCTGACAAAATCATCAAACAGTTTTCGATTTCAAGAAATATTATTTATACCAAGTTTCACTGTTATGACAAAGGTGTAGATCAGCTCTATTGCGTCACAAATAATGACAAAAATTTGATAAAATAAAACTGAGTGAAATACTATTATAGCGTTCGAAATTTGATGTCTAATAACCATCGGTTAATACCACTTGAAAGCACAGTTTTTGGTTGACTGTTCTTAAACTGTTCTAAAATTTTCCAACAATCTTCTTTTAGCTCTATACAGAGGATATCAGAACAAATAATTGACTGGATTTACAAGACACAATAACAGTCAATTAGGATACAGAAGTCTACAGATAATTTTGGGTCAAATAAAGAATTTAAAAATCTAATGATTCTGAAATACTTCTAGGATGCTAAAATTTCTAACAAAATTTGTAAATTATTATATTTGACTGTGCTGATATATATATATATATATATAGCCTACTTTGGTCTCACAGTTTATTTTAGAAACATATAAATTATAGCTAAATAACAAAGCTATTTCAATCCGAAAAATAATGGTAATTTGTATTAATTTGCAGGTAAAAACTTTTTTTTATCATGAAACAGATAAACTAATTTATATGCAAAGGAATTAATGATTTAATAAATAAAAAATGGAAAAGATAAAGTCAAAATGAATAGAATTTATACATCTCCAGTAATAAATTTTCTTTTTGGAAAGGTCTCATTGAAGACAATAACTTCTTGGGTTTCCTTTGATTGCAATAAATTCTAATTCAAAAGGAGTATAGCTTTTTCCTATTATTTAAATTTTAGGTTTGATACATTCAAAATTGGAAATTATAAAGATTGTAGTATAACTCCAACAACTGTTTGAATAAGTATTTTTAAAATCCTGCTACTTTTGTATACCGTAGGACAATAATTGATTTGCCTTATTTTCATTAAATCTTATTCCATTCGAATTGATGAATCTCAAAATCTCCGTTTCTTTCAATTGTAAAGGCAAAAAAGAGTCGATTTGTTATTTAAATACAATAGCTTCATTCTCAAAAGACGAGTAATCAGAAACTAGGATTCATTGATTTTGAAAGAAGCCCGTCTTTCATTTAATGCTTCGCTAATAAAAATATTAATATGCCAACGTTTCTCATTAACAACGAGCTCTCTAAACTAGAAAACAAACAATTTTCCTACACAACAAAGCAAATACAATCGCCAGATGCAAATTACCCTCTCTGAAACTTAAGAAGAATTTTGTTCCGAAATAATTATGCCACCTTTTTGTCAGTATTCCCCATTTTAAATTCATTTATAAACGACCCAAGAGAGTTTTGCGCACATACGGCATGCGAAATTAATAATTTCCTCAGGCGAAAAATGTTTGTTTGCCTATTACTATTGCCCTGCGAAAGCTGGGAAATTTCCTAACCGGAATAAAATTTTACCAAAAGATTTTCTTGTACAATTTTCTGTAGTCATCTGCATGGTTTGATAATTCCGCGCGGAGAAATCGTTTGCTGGTTTTCGCCCGAGGTATGTACGAATTCGTCGTTTGCCGAGATTAAACTTTAATTGCGACCGAATTTCGGTGCGAGTTAAATGCGTTCGAAAACTGTTAACAACTATTTCGTTTTCGATGGACTGCGAAAAAAATAAATAAGTAAGTAAACAAAGTAAAGTGTTAGTGAGGAGGGGGAGGAGGGGTTTAAAGCTGAGCCCGGTGGAAATTGCTTTTTCTCAAATCGAAGACTTGGTCAGTGAAATAGATTTTCGCTTTCATTTCGCCCCCTGTTACCGGAGCTGTATTTTTCCATTCGTTAAGTTAAGTAACTTTTTTTTATTTTTATTTTCTTTAACTTCCGGATCGTGAAGTTGAAAAGGAAAGGAACCGATAAATTACCGTCCGAACTCGTTCGCCGAAGAAAAATATCCTTCATCTGTTTACTTCAAATTGTGATCGAAAAATAATAAGGAGTTATGTCGATAAAGTTCTTTAATATTTGCTGGATTGGGGGTATTTTTCGAACTTTAATACGAAAATGGAGAAATAATAAGTGGTTTGAAAATCCGTAGTTCTCTATTTTTTTCTCTTAATGTGGTCATTATTGTATATGGCTCAGAGAAAGTTACTTATTAATTTAAGGAGATTATGAAAGTGGGAAAAATGATTAATAAGCGGAATCTCCAATTTAGCATTTTGTTTAGAAAATAAATGCACACGTATTACTGAAATAATAGCAAATTATGTATTCTTAAAATTGACTAACATTCATTTAGAATACTACAAAATTTTAATCAGTGTGCAATGCTTAGAAATACTTCGAAAAACTTAACTCTGAAATAAAATCACTAAAGTTACTCAGTTGTGTTGAACATATCTTTAGGTGATAATAATGAATATTAAATGAAAAAATTAAAAATTAATTTGTGTTTGTTAAATTATATTTCTAAATATTTTAAATGCTTTTGATTTAAAATCCTTTTTATTTTTAGATTTATGATTGCATTATGTTTCAGAACATGTATACAAAATTTCATACATTTCAACCATGAATTTAAGAAAATAAATGTTTTTAAAAGTAATCAACCATTGACTTAATATTATTTTTGCAGTTAGTACGTATTTGAAGTGTTATTGTTTCAAACTCTATTTTATAAGTAAATAATTTGAGATACCTTTCAAAAATTAAAATTTTAAAAATGATCAGTATAAATTTTTGGTATTGAGCTAAAATCGCATTTTTAAATAATTGAGAATTTATTTCTAAAGAAAACTAAGTTAAAAATATAATAATAAAATATTAATAATAACGGATGATCATTTCATTCATGTTTTATTATTTAGTTATTCGGGTTTTTTTTGTATGATATGAATGAGTCAAGTTTCCTTTCAAAATGTACAGAGGAGGAAGCCATCGAAATCTGTTGTTACAGCAAAAGAAAATTATTTGAATGTTTTACCTAAAGAAAACACAACTGTTATGGTGATAGAATAGGATACTTCATGAAAAGGTATATATGATGTAAAGGTTTCTAAGCGTTAAGTACTGTGAATAAAAAAGTGCTGAGAAATAAAGCATTGAATCAGTTTATTCCCTGTCAGCTGTGAAAGTGATTCACTGCGTATTCGAAAATATTAAAGTTATGTAATAAAACATAAAATTAAATATCATAAAGGTCTTCAAACAATATTTGCAATATTTGTTTCTTTCTTCATATGATTCATTTGAAGGAAAATTTTGTGATGAAAGTGAGCCAATGTACTGTATCTTTACTCCTATGACTGATTTGAGTTATATGCATGCTTCGTTTTACAGACAGTTGACATTAGACTGCTTTGAGCCGAGATCAGGGGATGTCTGAGTGTGCGCTCCCTGCCCGATTACTGCGCCATCTTGTCGAGGAGACGCATGGACCTGAGAATTGAGCTTGCATCAGGCCCATTTGTAGGTATTCTTTCAATTGGGCCTTCACTTCAGCCCTCTTACTCCGAAACCAAGACCTTAACATCAAGCCACGAGATTTCCCCAAAGAATAATTGAATTGCAAAGTTTTTTTCCTAGCGGAAAAAGTGAAATTCTAAGAAAATAATGTTTTAAAGAGGCAGGAAAATATAATGAAATGAAGGGACTCCAAAACATCTTTTATTGAGAAATATCTAGTATTTTTGAAAATATAAATCCAGAAATCTTGCATAAATTGCAACTTTAATGCTGCTAAAGACATTCCTAACATGTTTTAAGGAAATTCATTTAAATCTTTCAAACGAATTTATAGGAAATACAAACAATTTGCGATTTCTCTAAGAATCGAAAATCAAACTTTGATCGAATTCTGATTGCGGTGCACTTAAATGATATTACTAATGAATGAAAGAAAGCCGATCGATCTTTAAGCGAATATATATATATATATATATATATATATATATATATATATATATATATATATATATATATATATATATATATATATATATATATATATATATATATATATGTGTGTGTGTGTGTGTGTGTATTTAGAAACTCTGAGCGTTTTTATATTTGAGTAGTAATTTATCCAATTTAATGAAGCTGGATATCGGAAATTTACCATCAAACAGAACACAAATGAAGAGCCGCTCCTCTCCAAAAATCCTTCAGGAAGGCCACGTAACTCCAAAGATTAGACAACTCATATTTTTAACCCTTTGCACTCGGATATTGTCTCTCACTCAACATTCAAAACGGTGAAGCATTTTGACATTTTATTTATTTATTTTTTTATTTAATTGTTAAAAATACCTATAGAATGGTGAAAGGATATAGGTTCCTTTTTTTCAGGGAAATTCAATTTAAAACTATTGCATGTATTTATTTTTTGGTTTAATAAACAAGTGCATGTATTAAATGAATAATTATGTATCGAATTATTTTTTCGAGTGCAAAAGGTAAATTAAAAAAAAAGGTGTCTCTAGACATTTTCTGACTAATGAATTATTCTACATTTTTCTATTAAATACTCAACTGCAATCAGCATACACAACTACAATAATCAAGATGAGTGTTGCTATTTAAATGTTATAGATACTAAATATGGATTCGTTATGTTTAGGAATTTACAGTATCCCCCATATCTCATTGTCCATTAGATATACTTCTAATCAGAATTTTATAATATAATCAGCCTGTGAAATTCACTATCTAACAAACAGTTAATGGAACATTTGGTACAATCCCAGAATTCTCTTGCACAGGATTAGCCATCACTGATCACCTTCGACCACACCTTGACTGGATGTTGGAAACGTGCGAGAAAATAACAGATATACTTTTACTTGTAGGAATACATCTAACAAACGCATTTAACCGCCATATTTTTACTTTTTATTGAAACTTTCACAAATGAAATGAATTTTATAAAACTTGTTGTACATTGAAAGGATTTTTATAGTTGAGCTTTGTCTTCAGTCAGGTTCGAATAACAGATCCTACCGAATTGCATGTCGTCATTCTTGCGGGATAGAGTTCTTTATGCTTGTGTGGCGTGAAAATTAAATTATTCCGGTAAATTAAACAAATCTGCCCAAAATCGTCAATGTCTTTTTTTTTCAGACCAGGATGTTAATCTAACTCTTCTCCATTTTGAGAAGAAATAATAAGAAAAAAATATTAGTTATTCTTATCAAGTAAAAAAGAAAATGAAGAAAAAGTTATTACTTTTAGCGAAAGGATAATCATTAATAACTCTTGTTTAGTTGAATCCTGCGGAGCCAAGCATTAATAACCCTTTTTTTCTTACGAAGCAGCCGCAAAAATCATCCTCCAATGATACTCTCCATCTTTTATTATTCCTCCAAAATGACAGATTAGTTTGGAATTAACTCTCAATAAAGATTAATAACGTTAAGAAAATCTAAACGTTATCAATAGTGAAGCAGTACGTCTCATTAAATGTATATGAGAATCGATATTCATCATCGCATAAGGAATCGTAGTAAAAATGATTCTTCGCTCCGTTAATAAGAGAAAATATTATAGAAGAAAAGCCAGGGGCATCGGCAGATACTCCAGACCGAAAAAAATCTTGCAGGAAATATAATTAATGTAAGAGTCTGGAAAATGGGAATTTAATAAATAACGGCAGAGACTCTAATCAAGTTAATGGTGCTATATGCATTTCGGTGAGTTTGTAATTTCCGAAATGTTTTCTGTTTGTCATGTTTTCCTCTTTTTTTTTTTTTCATTTTATGAAGCAGCAGCTAATTTGCCGAAGAAAGAGAAAAATAATTATGAAATTTCCGATTTCATTTACTTTATTTTTAAATAAATGTAAGAATATATATTAATGGAAAAAGTCTATGAATATTTTATTATGAAGTCAAACGTAAATCTCAGATTGTATCAAGTTATCTAATTTTATAGGGTAGTTCTAGTTTAGATGTCTTATGACAGAAGATCCTTTTTTGTAGGTTAAATTGGCCTTAACAATAATCTTAAGTAGATGAGTTACGGCGCTCCAATTATAAGGGAGACATTCTTTCCTGGTACGCTGATGGGATTCTGCCCCACGCTTTCATTTCGTTTACAGAGAAAAAGAACAGCTCTAATAAATTAGCTAACTATAACTATAAGCTATAGCTATAGCTCTAATAACTAACTATAATAAAAATTTAGAGAAATATTCTTTTTAATGGAATGCAATAGAATCCATTTTTCGAATTTGAAAAGAATACGCGATTCAAGTTGAACTAGAAAAGCAAAAATTAGTTTTGAGATGGTCATAAAAGGAAGCTATTCGAACTAAGGAAAACCTATTCAAACGAAAATTAGTTTCCTGCCTTTCATACACCTGAAAAATTATAACATCAATTCCAAACTACAAGTGTATTTAATAATGCTCATAAGAAATTTTTAAAATATTTAATCATAATTTATTTTTAGTACTTGAAGCTTTCTAATAAAATTTTGAAGTCTTATTGATAATATATATATATATATATATATATATATATATATATATATATATATATATATATATTGAAAGATGTGCTACCTCCTAAGGACTTGTCAATTCACGAACTAAAAAAGCAATATTAATTTAAAATTTCTAACTAAATTATTTCAGATTTTAATAAGTTTCAGACAATCTTGTATAAAAAAATCAATGATTTTTTTACTTTAATTAATTTTTATTTTGAATGACATTAACTAAAATTTTTACTAAATAAATAATGTTCAACATAATTAAAGAGAAAATTTAAATGATGGAAACATTTTCGTAGTGCTCCAAAAATAGATCGACTTTCGAAGAGTTTCTAAGGATTGATTTTATTTATCAATCAAAGACTACTTATTATATTTTGGTTAACGTTATCAATAAATTTTCTTACAGATTTTAATAATAACTACACGTTTTCTTCTGTGCATCGTTGAAATATTTGAGTTTAAGAAATTTACAGTTTCGGATTTATAAGTTTATTGTTATTAATGAAAATGTATGTCCTTTGATTTTGATCAGAGAGAAATGCATTTGAAAAATAAAAAAAATTGCATAGAAAACTAATTAAAAAATATTTTTTTTCTCTTTTCTAAAAGAAAACTAAGTGATCGGAATGAAGTAAGTACATCAAGAAAATTAGATTTATGCGACAAAAAAATACTAGCTGCATGAAATAACAGAACATAAATCGCAAAAAGAAAGTTTTCACACAAATACTACATTTAATTATCCCAATTTAATAAATTATATTTCGGATAAGGCAGAATGCAAATAGCAATTCTTCTGCTAGGAAAATGTATTCAGCTTAAAATTTTTATTATTTTTGATGAAAATTGTTTAATGATAAATTGCAAAGATAAATTCATTTAGAGCATCACCTTAATAGTATAATATATCTTTCCACTTCATGCTCAATGGCTAATTTGCAAATTTTTAGTAATAGAAATGCATGTGTTAAAATGGTCTAAATGAAGTAGATCATTATATTTTATGTAAATTGATTCATAAATGCTCTATGAATTACGAATTAGTTTTTTCCTAAATCTTTTGGTTTATGTTTCATATTTAAAAAAATATTTTTGAGACACTAATATTTCAAAAAAAAATGTACTCCAATTAATTAAATCAATCACTAAAACTGACTGATTTATAAAAATCTGAATATTACCATTCAATTTTAGATGAGTTCATCATCGTCTGAAAGAGGATACGCCAATTAGCGCTCATAGTTTCCCTAGATTGATTGATCTATGATTATAAAAATGGTAGTTCTAAAATTGCAAATATTCAAAAATTAATTAATTGATCAGATTTGATCGCAAGAGACTGAAAATATTAATTTATCTAAAAGTTAGAGTGTCAAGAATATTTCTCAGAATAACCAAAAGATCCTTAAAACTCCTTCAAACCATAGGACGATATGAAATTTAGACTTCATAATTTTTGAAGTCTAAATTATGAAACAAAGTCGAAAGAAACAAAATAAAACAATATTATTGACATCATTTAAATCCTTTTGATAGTGCAATTAAAAATGGGATTTTATGAGGAGTCTGAGAAATGTATGTTAAATATTGAGATATTATGAAAATAGTTCTATAGTGCAGATCTGACTGTTTTCGGTACTCATATTTAAAAAAAGTTTAGTTCTAGGAAAAAAGATTGTTATATTAAATGCCATTTAATCATTTGCACTTTAAAGTTGAAATTTTACGCGAGCTCACAGAAAATAAGAGAGATACATAGTACAACAAACAAAACGGCTAAGGCTTCCATGATAGTATGAGTGATTCATAGGAGTATCAAAATTAGAAACTATAAAATATTTTGCTGCAGGAGTTGTTAAGAGACAAGTTACATAAAGTACTTAATTGGAAATTTTAGCCAGCATTGATACTGGCGAACCAGCTGGTCGCCAAAGACGGTTGGTAATAAATAATGTAAAAAAGCACTGAAATATCTCAAGTAAAATCTCCGAGTCTGTATTAGAAAAATTAAACATTAAAGAAACCAGGAAATGTTTCTGATACTAACATAAAAATGTATGTGTTGTAAGATGTTGATGCAATTTCTCTGAAAATGGAGAAAACTGAATCTTTGCAGTTAGATCAGATTTTCAGCTATTAATAAGACGTGCGTTGCAATTTCGTATGCTTAGGACTTAAAATTTTTTCGATTGAAATGGAAATGAAACCAGCTTACGTATTCTCCCCAGAATTCTCTCGTTTTCTCCCTGACAAAGGTGTTATCCGAGAAAAAGCTTTTCATGGGATTGGCGTATAACAGATACATTAAAGTATGGCGTGAATTTAGCATTTTTACTGAATCTATCGAGTCATCCTTGACGAGGTTTTTGGCGATTAATTCATGGCATGCGGTTAACAGTAAATGAAAATCGAATTTGTATTTTAGACTCATTTTTCGCATATGAATGAAATTAAAATTTGACACCGAATAGTCACAAAATACCACGATAGATGGAAGTGAATGCGTTTTTGACCAACTGCGTTTACATGTTACTGAAAGTACAGATAGACATACATTCAACTTCTTGTTGGATTTGTCTCAAACTTTGATGTCTACAATAAAGATGTTAAATCTTTGTATCTTTTGTCTATCTAGCGCTTTTCGTTTTATAACTATCATGTAACTTGTATTCAAAGAGCCATATATAAAGACTTCCTTTGAACAGAGTTTGCTTAGAGTTTCATAGAAATCTATAACTTTTATGCAAAGACCCTGCCAAATTTAATCTGTCAAGCTCAAAGCGTTATTGAGTTAACTTTATCACAGAGAAACTGGTTGTAGCTCATGGTTTGCTGAATAATCATCCAAAATGTAGATAAGGAATCTTCAAAAAATTGTACCATACATTTATTCCCCATATTTGCTCGGAACAGTCAAAATGTAGCTCATCTATTCCTAGAAGTAAATATTGACTTCTTCAAAAGAAGCGAAAATATTTTTCCTTGACACTCTTTGATTGAAACTATTGGATAAAATTATTCTTTCGTCATCGTTCTAAGCAGAGACTATTTATTTCCTTCCATTTTCAAAGTTCTTGTGTGACACAAGTTGCCCATAGAAGCGAATGAAAAATGACAGTTGTTTGCGCAGAGGAACAAATTGCCCGGAAAAGGGAATCGCAGGGCTCCGAGATTGTTGAAGGATACAAAATGATGCGGATCATACATTGTAAAAAGGGGCAAAACAAATCTGTTTCTTGATTCCACATGAGATGGAAATATGGCATGGCGAAATATATATTTTGTAGCAACTGTATTGTTTAAAATTTCTTAAAATTGTATAAAATGCTGTTTGAATTTTCATCTAAATATTATTTATGTTAAATCTTCTTTTAAGTCTTCAGAATTTCAGCAGAATTTTACTTGCTTGTATACGGAAAGAAACATTGCCATAGTCAGAAAAATTCGATCTCGAGACATTTTAATGAATCTCCATTTATAAAATATACTCGAGTCTGAAGGAAATGTTTTTGTAATTATGTTTATCTATCTCAAAACTAGAATGGCATAATAGAGTGAAGGTTTTCAGCACAATGCATCTGAGGACAAAACAATACAACCAGCGGAATGGCCTGCTTCAAAAGCTTTCTCACATAATAAAGGTGTTATCCCAGACAGTGCTTTGCATGGCATTGGCGCATAACAGTTATAAAATATAGATTTTTTGGCGTGAATTCAGCTTTTTTATTATAATCTATTGTGTGATCGTTGACAAGTGCTTTGGCGATAAATCCCTGGTATAAGGTTAACAGCGTTTAAAAACCGGACGCGTTTGTTCAAAAACCGGTATAAACAAACATTTGACAAAAAGGTACAGTTTGAGTCACAAAATCCTATGTCACATTGGATACATTTAAATCAGTGCGTTTTTGAGCGACAGCGTTTACATGTTTCTCAAACTACAGAAAACAGCCCCTTGTTGGATCTGGTTTAAAACTTGATAAGTGATTGATGTTAATCTTTGTGTCGAATTCCAACCACGCAGCTCTCTTCGCTTCGTAGTGCAAAAACTGTGCACACATTTTCATCCTTCTAGTTCAAAGCGTTACAGTCTTATCTTTGTCGTAGAAAGGCCGGCGTAAGGGTTCAATTGGCTTTTTGAACTCGGGGATCTCTAAAATGTGGAGATGTGTCAAAATCTCGAATTGGAAATGTTTGACGATTACAATTCTTTTTCTATATCTCGTATACAAGAAAGTAAAAAGGAATATAACGTGCCATCACCCAAGTTACAAGTGTATGTACTGAATATAGGCGATGAGTAAACGGTATGTTTATCTGTGCTTGCCTCTGTACGCATGGTAAATAAAAAACATCAGACAACGCAAATGAAATTTGTATGCGATCTTGAAACCCGAATTATAGATTCGTATCAGTTCTTGATCCATTTAGATGAATGGATCAATGTATAACAAAACTCGACGTAAAATATTATTTGGTGTGCGTGTACTAGGCATTCAGCAAAGGTTTCCTTTGCACAGGTTGGTATAATATAGGGAAATGTTATATTAAGCCATTAGTTTTTCCTTCTTCTCTCGAAACCAATATTCCTTTTTTAAAAATAATTCTCTTATTTTCGACCCTTGGTCTTTACTCTCACCCAATAAGTCTGCTGTTACATAAATTTTTAATAAAGTTAAATTTCGGTAGTTGAATATCCCATCTTGACGTTACACATAGACTAAATGGAATAGATTCTTAGTATTTTGAAATGTCACATTTATTGCTAAAAGCATCACCCGTGGGCACTCCTACTTTTTCATTGTACCAAACTATCTATCTAATGAGAGAATCCCTTCACTAACTATAACCAAGAAATAGCAAAGGAATCATTTCATGAGGTGGATGGTTCGAATATCAGGCTTGATTCATAGCAGGCTTGATTCATAGCAGTTGCCAATCAAATGGCAAGAAGTCTCTGTCATCTTAAGCAAACCTCAGCACATCAATGTTGAAAGTCAAAAAGCTCGTTTTAATTTGACGTCAAATCCATTCAAGATGAGGCATTTTTTAAGACCATTTAATTCCATATCGACCCATAAATTTCATACAATGTCATTGCACAGACAGTATATTTATTACCCGTTTTTTTTATACACTTGGTGCAATCCATATCGAACGGGTTAAAGTGATATCTAATTCGCCCTTGCTATTACTTATTACCTCGGAAATAATCTGCTGTATAAACAGTGAAGCATGTGAAAGTGAAATTAACAATTTTTCAGAAACACTTGTATTTTAAAGATACTTATGTAGATTTACAGACAGCAAATTATTTTTTTAAAAATAAAAAGAATCTAATTTCAATTAAATTTTTTTTCCATTATAAAATGCTAAAAAAATCCCTCTATGGGAACTTTTCTGTGATATACAAGCTTTATTTTCAGAAAATATTTTTATTATCAGAAATATATTTTCAAAAAACTTAAAGGCTAGAAGTTTAGATTTCCTCTCTTGTATTCTCATTAAAAAAAAGCTGTGAAGTTTTCATCGGTAATACATCGGATTCAGTTCCTTAAAATTAATCCTTCTAAAATGATCCAACATGTCCCTTGTTGAAAGTACTATTTTTCAGTTTATTATTAATATTTTGTTTGTTAATTTCAAAAACTTTTAATATGCGAGTTCAGAATTTATAATATACTAATTTTTTTTAATTTAATTATCGGTTCGATCTCTCCAACAGTATATGGAGAGTAATAACCGTAAGAAAGATTTACATTACTTTATATGATTTATATAATTAAAAAACAATATGTTCTAGATTTATTAAAGAAGACCTACAAAATACTTAAAGCAAAGCATGAACGTAAATTTATATATATATATATATATATATATAGTCATTTCATTCAAACTATGAAAGGTTATAAAATAGAAATAAATTCTTCGGAATGCAATGTAGCCTTGCATAACAAATTAATATATGTTTTTAATATCATTACTTTCAGTTTTACGCATATTTAGTAAAACTGAAAAACTATGAGCATAATTTTTCTTTTTAAACTATGAATTTGCAGAAGTTCTATTTCTTACAAATGAAGTCAATGAATTAAACTTTCCGTATTCATACTTTAAATCCAAACGTAATGCTGTAAGTATTTTCATGTTATTAATAGGAATTTTTCTGAATGATTAAAAGGCGTCGTAAGACGCCAATATTACCGTAAAATATCTTAATTTGATTTAAATTGCTAGAACGTCTACCAAAGATTTAAAAAATAACCATTTTTCAGAAGTCTTTTTGCCGCAAAACAGGAACAAAACACTGAAACGAAAATATAATTTGTAGCAAGCATTCGCATTACCGGGATATGGCACACAATTACTTCCTTAAAAGCTCAATGAAAATCAGTGCTTACACATAATAACGTTTCTGTAATCTAAGAAGTTTTACCTTAATAGATCCTTTATTTCTTAGCGATAGAAAAAAACAATGTTTTCAATCTCTTTTTAATGCTATTAATATTGCTCATATGTATGATGGGTAATTGCATTTTTCCTAAATAGAAAATCTAAATTCTAAAAGAGCATTCAAATATTGATAAAATAGCTTAATTTTTTTCTTATTTGCGAGACTATTTTGTTAAAACTTAGAAATTAATACTTTTAAAAGGGCTCTTGGCACTGGAATGCCTATTAACACAAAGAAATAAAAAATCGGATATTTACCAGGTGCGGAAAACGAGACAATTACTTCTTTATTGAATAGCGGCCCAGATCCATCGTAACAGCTCCAGCAGCGCATGCAGGTTTAATTTCAAAACGTTACTGGTGAGATGAGCCATGAAACACAATGCAAACAACAAAAGTACCAACAAACAATAAAACCCGTTTCATTAGGAAGTAATTTTGTTTGGGAAGTGAAAGAGTAAAGCGTGAGTAATAATTTGTTTTGTTGTTCATTGTTCGAGCCCATCATCCACCTTTATGTTCCCCTTTGCTACAATTTTCAGAAAATAGTCCAGCATCCCCAAGTAAAAAGTAGAGACAAAATGTAAATTTACTTATTTAGTATGCATAAAAAGGCTCGTTTTGCAATGAGCAGTTATTAAAAGAAGAAAAGATCTGCCCGCTGGAGGAATAATTAAGGATTCAAAATGGTTGCCCGAAAGCTGTGCTGTGATGATGGCTTGAAACATTAATGCAGGGGCATTTTACAGGGTCATATTTTTGTTAATCAATCCAATTCGTTTTCCTGCCGTTCCTTGTTAATCAATTTGGAAGTAAAAAGCTGAAAATAAAAACATTTTGGGTTCTAAAATGAATTTAAAGAGCTTTTTGATATTTTGATAAGTTTTATATGAAGCAAAGTGAAAGCACAACTTCTGGCAAAGCGTAATCTTTCATAAAGGAAAAAGTTTTATTATTGTGTTATTAGCGTATCAAAATATTAGTTTTTTCTGAATATCGTAAAACAAGAAGAGATCTTGACATGTTTTCGATTAGCATTCCCTGATAATTATTTCAAATAATCTGTTTTTAAATCATAAGTAAAATAAAAAGGTTTAGCTTTTTTTACACATAAAATGTTATCATTTTACAATTTTGCTGTTAAAGGCCATATTAAAATGGAAAATAAATAAACATCGGTTCATTTTTTCGTTCATCAGTTCAATTTACATAGTTTCATTTCGATCTTAGTATTTCCAAATCTTTCACTTACATCTGACTTTTATTGTAGAAACATTTTGGGATTTAATTGAATAAAAATAAAGGAAAATTTATCAGCCTCTAATTAGGACACCAAAGAAAATCGTAGATCAAAAGAAAAAAAATCAGATTAACTTTAAAACCATAAATTATTTCTGTCGAATGATTCTCAGCCAAGAAAAATATCATATAATAATAGATACATTATATCGTTTTACAAATGATAAAGTCTCCATACTATGTAAATATATATATATATATATATATATATATATATATATATATATATATATATATATATATATATATATATATATATATACATATACAGTGGCTCCCAAAATTGAGTATACACTATACTCTTTCTTCTTTAATTTTATTTTTTTTTATCTTAATTTTTCTATTTATGGCTAATATTTATAAGAACGACACAATATACATTAACAAGAGTATTAGGCTAAAAAACAAAACAGGGGAATCAATAATATTTTTATTACAATAATTTTTATGTCAAAGTTACAAATTCCAAAGTCACAAAATTGAGTATACATCTAGTAACTTGTAAACAGTGTGGCATTGAGTTGACTAGAGTTTGAGTTGTTTCGCCGGATATTTTCCACCATTCATCTTGTAGTACTCTTTTTAAGTGTTCCTTGCCTCTAATATCGTGTTTTTGAACTGATTTTCTTAATTGTGCCCACAAATTTTCACTCACATTAAGATCTAGAGATTGAGGAGGGGTGTGCAATTGCACTTTACAATTATACAACAACCATAACTTAACTATTTTAGCTGTATGTTTCGGATTATTATCTTGTTGAAACAGAAAACTTGACCCTAAACCCAAATTCTGGTCACTTTGTTTTAAATTGTTCTTCAATATATTCAAATATTAATTTTATCCATGATTCCATCAATGAAAATTAAATTTCCCACTCCTTTTGCAGACATACAGCCCCATACAAGTAGTGAATCACCTCCATGCTTGACAGAAGGATTGGTGTTTTTAGGAAGAAGTTCAGAAATGGGTTTTCTCCAAACGTAACATCGACCGTCACTACCAAAATCATTGAATTTATTTTTGTCACTGAATATTACTTGCTTCCAGAAGTCAGGAGGCTTTGAAATATGACTTTTAGCAAATGAAATTATTTTCTCTCGATTTACTTTGGAAATGAGCGGTTTTGTTCTAGCTACGCGACCATTACAATTTGCTTTTCAGATTACTCTTCGAATTGTTTCTGCAGAAACACACTTTCTAATTGTTCTTGAAGTAGATGTAGCAATTTTCGTAGCATTGACCTTAGGATTGTTGCTACCTCTCGAATAACTCTTCTCTTGGTCATAGAACTGAGGATTTCTTTTCTTCCTCTTCCAGGTTTATTAGGAATTTGTCCATACATTTTATACTTCTGGAAAATTTTTTGAACACATCCGTGACTGCGTTGAATTTCCCTTGCAATTTCTCGTAGAGATTTACCATCTTCAGTCAATCGAATAACAATTTTCCGAATTTCAACATTCGTTCCATTTTTGGAGCTCATTATGATAATCAAAACGTTCGTTTTCGCTTGGAAATCAATGACAGCCAATTAAAGTAACAAAACTGTTTTACTTATTCATTTGGAAATAAATAGTGATAGTCAAGTCGCATATTTTATAAGGTGTATACTCAATTTTGTGACTTTGGAATTTGCAACTTTGACATAAAAATGACTGTAATAAAAATATCATTGATTCCTCCGTTTTGTTTTTTAGCCTAATACTCTTGTTAATGTATATTTTGTCGTTCTTATAAATATTAGCCATAAATAGAAAAGTTAAGATCAAAAAGAATAAAATTAAAGAAGAAAGAGTATAGTGTATACTCAATTTTATTTTGGGAGCCACTGTATGTGTGTGTGTGTGTGTGTGTGTGCGTGCGTGCGTGTGTGTAAGTGTTAAGATTATGAAACTCATGAACGTTTTTAAGTATAGTGAAAAAAAACACAGCCAATAACGTTACAGAAATCGTTATTTCAGTATAATTAATAATCTAGAATCTAAATGCGCTTTATAAAATAAATATATTTTGAAGGATACTTAAATATATTTCGCCGAAAGTACATCTTAAGAAACAACTGTTCTATTAAATAATACTATCTTTTAAGTGTATTACTCAAGAAATTAATTCAGAAATTTATTAACATAGGATTAATTAAGTAATTTACGTAAGATTTTATATATTATAATTAGGAATTGCAATATCGTCGGACCAAAATTTTAATACCGGTATTCGATATTTTTTAGATTTTAGTACTGGGATACCGGTTTTAATACCGGTATTAGAAAAAAGAAAGAAAACACAGTGTTTTATTTGCCAGTTTTATTAGAGAGTGTAAATATCACAAAAAATAATTTGTAACTTATAAATTATAACAGTATATAAAGAATCACAAAAAAGTAAAGGAACAGCTTATTTATTTAAATCACAAAAAATTGTAAATATCACTATTCAATATGTGGTACTATTATAAATTTTTGAAATGTGAACATAATGCATCAATTGTACTGTCATTAAGTCTGTAACGTAATTTTGTGCAAAAATGACCAGCTGTCGGAAACGCTTTTTCGGCATCTACGTTAGATGGTGGTACTGTTAGCAATGCGCGATATACTTTTTCCAAGTCTTTACCTCTAAATCCCACGTCTTCAAATAAATTGATTTCTCGTCGCATGGTTTTATATATAGCTGATTTCTGTATTGTATTTTGGTTTGTTGAAACTTTTTTATTTATCGCTAATTCGAATTTTTGTTCTAGAGGTAATTTCTTTTCACTATCGACAGTAGTGTCATCATAATCTCCGATAACTGTACCGAATTTTTCTGAATGTGGATAGGTTTGTGGGGAAAAAAATTTAAGAAAATGTACTATAAACTTGTTCAGATTTGAATTGGTTATTTTCTTTTCTTCTTTTTACATTTTCCTTTTTAAAATCATTATAATTATGTAAATACCGTAAGACATTTTCTATTTCGGTATGCCTTTCTTCTGCGCGATTTTTCAATGTAATATATAATTCTTCAGATAGTGTTTTGTGCTGTTCTTTCAGTGACTGCAACAAGAAATGTATTGTTGCATTAGATGTTAATAAACTAGAAAATCTCTCCGACGTGTCTTCCTTTCATCTCAAACATCTCCTTTCATCTTTCCTCTCACCCCTATTTTGTCGAATTAAACCCATTCTAATGCATGCGCAAAAGCAAGGAAGCTTTTACAATCCGTTGTGAAACAGTATTTTATCACTTCTCTGGATTGTACGATGCAACTTCACTTGTATTCATAGTCTAATTAATTTCGACCGGTTAGAGAGACATAAAAACGAAAACGTATACTATTTTACTATGTTGGCAATCCCTGAACATATGGTTGAGACAATTAAAAAAATTTCTAGTAAATACCGAAAAAACGGTATTAAAACTTGTGAATACCGGTAATACAAAATTGTACAAATGGCTCAATATACCGGTATTCGGTATCCCGGTATTGCAATCCCTAATTATAATCTTCACTAATAATGGAAGAATTAACAAATTATTAATTATTCGCAATTATATTCTTTGTGAGATTTTATGAAATTTATTTAACTATTTAAAAATAAATGTTTCATAATACATAAGAGAAAAATATCGCATTTGTGAATGGTCCATAAGGCTGTTACATATTCATTATCTCCAAGAGTTCTTGTGATTTTAAAAGTAACGCAATACTTTTCCACAGACTCCGATTGCACTTTGCATTCATTTATATCATTTTATTGAAACAGAAATCTTTTGACGACTTCAGAAATTCAGGATTCCGGTTCGAGAGAGAGTTGGAATTATTAAAACTGATAAATTTGATTAAAGTTTGATTAACAACCCAAGTTGAAGTTGGAGGAATATTTAATTACTTGCTTCCATGCAAATATAATTCAAAATAGATTCGATGAGAAATGCTAGAGTTGATTCGAATTAGAGTAATAACCAACACATGTTCCAACTATGTGAAGATTGGAAATGATTACTTTGCTGCACTTTAAATGTAAGTATCGAATCGATGGTTTTTGATTTAAAAGATTTGAGGAAGCTTTAATGGAAAAGTAAATGTATGCCTTCGATGAGATTATTTTTGAGGCAATTTCTTAAGTCACTGAAAGGAACTTTAAATAGCAAATATAATATTTGTTCGCTAATGAAATTGTGATTTTAAAATGAAGTTGAAGTACTGTTAAAATAGTTCGTCTTGTAAATCTGCTGTCATGTTCTAAATAAATCATTTGAATTTGTTATTTTGAGTATTTTCAATGTGACTACACGAAAATAAGTGATTAAATTTTTGTTAATATTAGGAATAACATATTCAGTAATATTTAAACCACTATAATCACTACTTAATGGGGACACAAAAATTTTCATTAAATGTAAAAACATTTATGCATTCTTTATTTGAATTGTTTAATCTAATAATTTGTTTTTATCTAACGTAAGAGTAATTATATATTCCTTATTTGAATTATTTACTCTAAAAAATTTGACATTCCTCAAGAAGCTATTGAATAAACAATAAAGTTCAACTAAATGAACAGAAACAGAGAATTAATTCTAATGTAAGATGCAATAAATATTTTATTAAAATTAAAATGTAATTATTCTATGAATGATAATTTTTTTTACTTGAAAGCTAATCACAGCTTTGCCGATAATAATTCTGAATAACAGAGTGCTAATAGTTTGAGACAGTATTCGATATTCTGAACACCGTACAATTTCGAGACGAATACGATGAGTACTGGAATAATGTTGTTGGGCACTTTCTACTAAAAGAGATAAATCATTCGATAGCTTAAAAGAAGTTAAAAATAAAACTGTATAAAAGACTAGCATCAAATTTTGTACTATTTAACAGTATAAACATAAATTTAAATAATATAATTTTCATTCCCTTATATATATTTGTTATTTAACCCCTTCTTATAAATATTGCGTCTTATAGCTTGATATAAATCACATCAATTCGTTTAACATTCACAGGTTTAATTATTTTTGTGATAAGACATCTTTCTTTCGTTTTATAACTTAATATGATGTTTCAAGAGTTCTTGAAACATCAAAAATAATCACCAGTCGCTCCTTCATTATCAAATGGGTCGCCTCCTTTTATAGAAATTGTCTACTCTTTACGCTGTAAATATAGCTACAGAGTTTTGTTCATCATAGATGCAAAAGAATGGCTATCTTGTTTGATAATCGATGATTATACCATGATAATTCAGCGACTAATACCATAGGGAGTCGCAACTTATTTTTCGCTTCCAGTAGCCCTGTCTGTATAAGCTGTAGCGTCTCATTTACAATGTTGCCAGAGCACGCCTGCGAGATGCCTGGTCCTCACCAACCGAAGAAGCATTCCGGTGGGTCATAACTTAGAGGGAGGGGAGGTCTATCACGCTGACACTTCGAAAGAGGCCACGACCCTAGATGCCAGATTCCTACGACACGTGCAGATTTATTGGTTTTCTAAAGCTAGAGGGGACAAAGCATTTCTCTGAATAACAGCGAGCGAGATGTTATTCGAAGACACTTGCACACTGGAATTTAATATGGTGCATCCTTTTAGAAATAGTACTGACTATTTCGCAAAGGTATATTTAAACGCATTTTTATTACCTTATTCAAATGTTTTTAAGTAATTATTATCTTTAGTCTATGGATTTTGTGTCAATTAAACCGTTTTAACTCAAATAAATTGCATTGAAATCTTCAGTTGCATATATATAGCAAGCGGTATTGTTATATGAAATATCTCATTAGAAAAGTATGACATACAAAATTTTCAAAATTGATAATTTAATATTTTTGAATTTACAAAATTCATTGGAAAATTCAGAAAAAAAACTTATTTCTATCCTGAGAAAGTCCCTGAGAAAAATCTAGTTTCAAGTCATTATCAAAGAAGGGCGAAAAATATGATGCAGACACATTTTTTTTTAATTTAAGAAGACTGTTTTGCTTGAAGAGATTTATTTTTGCAAAGAAAAGTTAACCTGTTGCTGTTGTAGAATATGTGGAACACAATTTTAGAGTTATAGATAGCAAAATCAGAATTTCTGAAGAAATACATGCATATTTATACTTAGGAACTTAAATGTAATAGTACTTAATATTTCATTTTATCCTATTTTCCAAAAATTGCATGTATTTAACAGAGGCCTTTTCTTAAAGTGCACATTAATAGTGACATCAATATTTAACAAAAGACAAACTAAGTGCAAAAGAAAATTATTCTGGAAATCATGAGAAAAATGCAATGAAATACCTCGATAAAAAGCCGTTGTTAAAATTGATGATTACACTGTTTACAAACAGCAAAGGAGATGAAGACGATAAAGGAGAAATGTGAATCAAGATTAGACAGAAAGAGCGAAGAGAATGGCATTAAAAGAATTTTGATTATCTAGAAGAGACGGTTCATATAGATCCCTGAGCACGAGAACGAGTTAGAGATAGGCGAGTAGAGAAAAATACAAGCGGCATTAAAATAAAACGAAAACATTACAATTTATTTTTCTAAAAAATACCTGATTGGAAAGCGAAAGTAGGAGAAGCGTAGAAACCTGTTCACGAAATAAGAAAGTGGAAGGAGTGGATGATGACCCGGTTGTTGACTGTCACCGGATGTGGGTGGGTGAGTGTGTAAATAAAAATTGAAAATGTCTTTTCTTTATATTAGAATCTGAATGTTTTAGTAAGTAAATATTTTAAAATTAAAATGTGTTTTTCTTAGTTCATGACGCATCTATTTTCAGAAACTATTGCTTTATAGGTATACAATTTTTATGTGAGATATTCATAATGTTTTCTAATATCTACTAAAATAATCTTTATGAAAAAAGGGGAGAAAAGTTTTTCGAGTACATATGTGAAAAAATATTAAAATTTAGTCCGTGTAATACAACATTCTACTAAAAATAATAGATTCAGAATTCATTAAGTCTCATTTCAGTAAAATGAAGATTGAATTTTTATTTAGCAAAAAACATTCAAATATATTTTGAGGAAAAGAACATCTCAATCGTCAAATTTGACATTCTCAGTACAAGAAATTCTAATTCCTGGTAGCTCACAATGATCAAAAAGAAGGGTTATTTTTGTATAGGAGGTACTAGATGATTTATCTATTTCTGTAGTAAGTATGCTTTTTTCATTACACATGTAATGCAATACAGTTCAATTTTTCTCATATTCGCACCCACAGATTTTAGATTCGCTCTTTATTCAGTTACTTCAATTTATCTATAATTAGGGATTCAAAATAACCTTATATAATTATATCAACTGCTGAATTGGAAGTCTGCTATCTTGACTTCATTCAATACAATTTTTTGCTTTCCAAGTCTACAGTTGCATTTTTTTAAGAAATTCTAGTTATTTTTCTGTCTTGAATAAATTATTGCAGCATGCATAAAATGTATCGGCATCGGTATTGGAAGGCCTTGAACTGGAAACTGTTTAGTCTTTGAATGTATCAATTTGCAAGGTTCTAATTGAATGTATCAGTTGGAACTTTGCAAATTGATACATTCAAATATAGAACAAACTTAGACTTTCTCAAGTCAACGTTAGTAGAAAATTATATAGAGTGGACCTCTTCATGGAGCGTAATCTAAGCGTAAGGCTAATATCTGTCTCAATTAATAATTTTCTGAATTCAAAAACAACTTTTGACTAACCAGAAAGCCAGATAATTCTCTTTTCAAGGACATAAAAGAGAAAAAATAACCCTTCTCCTTGATCGTGTTAGTAGATCATCACGCTCACATGATAACTTGTGGGAAAAGTTCATATATGCAGTGGATAATGTGTTACGAATAATAATAATAAAATAAAATGCGCTACACAGGACATAAATTATTAAGCGAAATAATGAAACTTCAAACATTTCGCAAAACTTCATTTGCACATTATTTTAATAAGATATTGCCTTTTTTTAGAATATCAGCTTCATGCGTTAAAAACGATAAGTGTGCTTTTAAAAATAATTTTTTTTTTAAAATCTGCAATTATTTTAATAATGTCAAATTTAATATTAGAACATTTTTTGAATTAAATGAAATCACGATTTTTTTCGGTTATGGTAGAAAATGTACAAAAGTTTTCTGGAAGTGGTCTCTTGAGGATTGTATTCTTATAAGAAACTTATTCAATAAAGGATATTCAGCAACTTAATAGTTTTTAAGTAATGTTTACATTTGAGTCTAATGTAAATATCCATCATTTATTTCTTACATTCATATGCTAACAGAATAACATGCAAGTAAAAATAGCTAAAATTTAAACATGCATTTAATATTTATATGCAGAAAACTGCATTTACGGAAATTTAATACTTTTGCTCTACTTTCATAGACAGGAGAGGTTAATAATTGTTGCTGCATGTAAAAATTCGTACAAAAGTTAATAAATATTAGGAAATGTCACATAAATTGAAAAATGTGAAATGCATTAATATATAAGTCGTGATCTTGGCAAATTTGCATATCTAGTGCTTGTAAACATGTTTGATATATGGGTTAATTTGATTATTGATGTAGCGATAATAATGTGTTGTCATTTAATACTATTGTTGACATTGTTATAAAGATTAATGCATGTTAAACTACGGATAAATTCTGAAATTAACAGCGTGTAAAATCTTGTTTCAAACTCTGTTGATGCCAAAATTTAGTTTAAGTCTGTTTTCTAACAAAACGGGGTTTTTTTTCCTTTAATGAACTAATGCATGTAAAACTTGAAACACTAAAAAATATAGTATCCGTAGATCTTTTTAGTGATAAAAGCAAACCTATATAAAACAAATATGTTTGTATATGTTTTGTAAACTTATACAAACAAAATATACAAATGTGTATATTTTTAATGTGCTCTTTTTTGATAAGACATATTAAATTTCGTTTTTTTCTTAAATTTTTAATAAGATTATACATAATTTCAGTATGAAAATAATTTAAGAAAATTTAAGAAAGAGATATTTCCCCTTTTCTTTTTATTGATAATTCTGACTTAATATTTGCTACGTTTAATGTCAATATGAGTTTAAAAAGCATCTAAAAACGAGAAAAAATGTTTTGATAATTCATCGTTTCAATTGTCTAAATATTTTTTCGTTCTTTGAAATTCAGTTTACGATTTTAATTGTCGAAACTAGTCATTCCAGGTTTTAAAATACACTATTAATCAAAAGCACTGCAAGTTTGAGAAATTTCACGTATTTTCATCAATAAGCCCCCCTTCCCTCCAAAAAAGTAGTATTTTTTCATTTAAAGTGATATTTTCTAGTATAAATGTGGTGGAAAAGTTTCAAGCTATTGTGCCATCCATTGGAAAGTAATCGTCTGTAACAATTTTCTTATTCCGGTAGTTTATTATAAAATCGCTCCGACTACGAAGGATTTCATTTCGTTTTTTGCGCTGTTAAGTGCATTCGCTGTGCATTGCTTTTCAATTTAAACTGTTTATTTCTATTTAAAATGCGTGAATTCACTCGTGAGAAGCGTCAGGTTGTTATTTTAATGCATCAAAACAACATTTCAAATACTAGGATTGCTCATCAGTGCGACTGCAGTGAGTCGACTGCTTCACGCCTCATAAAAAGATTCAAAACCGAAGGAACCGTAGATAAAAAGCCTAGAAGTAGTCGTCTGAGGTTATCGTCTAAACGTGCTGATGCTACATTGACACGATTATAGTATAAATAGATTTGCAAGTTTTGCTACACGTGGAAGAGAATGGAATGAGTCCACGTCTGTCATTGCCAGTCCCAGAACAGCTCGCAGGGGCTCTGTGAGGCTAGTTACAAGACAAGTAACTAGGAAAAAAAGCCAGTACTGACGAAAGAAATGTGGAAAAAACGATTGGAGTGGGCCAAGGTTCACAAAAATGGGAATATTTCGGAATGGAGACAAGTTATATTCAGCGACGAAAGTCGCCTTTCATTAATGCCTGACAAGCCTGGCCACGTTTGACGTAAAGCAAACGAGAGCATGAGACCAGATTGCCTGGTTCGTACAGCAAAACACCCAGAAAGCATAATGGTGTGGGGGTGCATGTCATATCAGTCAACTGGAAGATTCATTTGGTACAGGGAACCATGAATGGTCACAAGTATGTTAGTGTGCTGAAGGATCAATTGCTTCGTAGTGCACCTAAGGTGTTCCCAAGACAGAAATGGATAGTTCAATAAGATCTAGCACCCTGCCATGCATAGAAAATGGCAAGACAGACTTTGCAATTAATTTCAGTTTAGTTCTGATCTCTATATCGAAACATTCGTTACTTTAGGTAAGGCTGCGTTTGAAAAACATGATATTAATGTTCTCGCACAGCCAGGAAACTCGCCAAATTTAAACCCCATTGTTAATTTATGGAGTATAATGGGAAAAAATATCTGAGAATCATCCAGAACAAAACGAGAACTTCAGGAAACAATAATTAAAGTCTGGCACCATGAAATATCGAAAGAAGTGTTGCACAACCTTGTGGGTTCCATGCCTAACAGAGTGACTGCTGTGATCGAAGCCAGAGGCCCAAAGAAATATTAGCAAATCGAAGCAGCCCAAACAAATATTAAATGCTTTTCAGTTAACTTAAACTCTTTTATAATTTTTTCTGATTAAAAGAACTTGAAATTTTTTATTTACTTCATTTTATTCCGGAGAACCCAAATGGATTCCGATACTGATAACATGTACATTTTGTTCGTATTTTATTCTTTTTGAAATTTTTTTTTGGTTCAATTACTTAATTATATCTTGCCTTTAGAGTAATTTAACATATTGACATTAAAAAAAAATATCACTTTAAGTAAAAAAATATTACTTTTGGGGGCCTTATTTTTGATAAAATGTGAAATTTCTCAAACTTGCAATATTTTTGACCAGTAGTGTACTTTACAAGGGATTGATCGACAAATGTAGAGTAATATATAAACAGAAATATCTACTCAAAAAAATAGACATCTACTTATTCTTGTTAGAATAAGATGCCGAGATATATAATTTAAAGAGTAAAACATGCGATACTACACAAGAGTATAATAATTTTGTTTAATGGTGAAACTGCGAAGGGCTTCTGTTCTAAAAGTTTATAGACGAGACCATAAAATATATCAAAGATGAAAGATGTACAAGAAGAGTTTGGATCTGAATCATTTAGAAAATTGCCAAGTGTATGGAAAATAACCATGCTTTAAGTAGCTTTATTCGAAATATATTCCGTTGTGAATTTATTACATAAAATAGAATTTAGTAATAATATACGAAATAAAATTTTACTTTATGACACCATAGAAATCGCAGAAATATTATATCGTGAGAAATTCTTTGAATGAATAATTAATTGTTTGATAATCCAGAAAAAGAGTATTGATTATCCATAATATATTGTGCAAGAATGATTTGTTCACAGAATGGTCCAGATCTCCATAGAAAACCTTCAAACTATAGTAGTTCTATTAATGGTAAATAGCATCAGCAGTAGAACACAAGGCCGCAAATGCAGAGGATAACCACTGCAGGAGACACACTTCTACAAAATTAAGCCAAAAAGAGGAAAAAAGATATGTTTCACATAAAATATACTACCTAAGGTAAAGTAAAATCGGAATTTACAATAGAACAACAACTCAGTTTCAAGAATAACAACAAGCAAATTATCTGTCTCTTTGGGGAGTGAATCCTTTCAAATCGCACTTCAGTTTATTTCAGAAGTTTGTTGTGGAAATGGCATCACATATGCCATTTCAAGTGGCATGCATTGCATGATTTGTAATATTGTCGAAAGAGTTCAGATGCGGATAGATACACAAGTTTGCTTTTTTTTTCTTGCATTTGTTCCTTTTCTCTCTAAACTTCACTTCGTCATAATTTTTTCCTATTTTTCTCTGTTTTTTTATTAATTTCGTAGTGTATAAGAAAAACTGCGGCTTGTCTAATTTGCAGCGTAGTTTACTGATGAATTATTTCGTATTTGCCAATCATAATTTAACATTGTTAACTTGTTAACAATGTTAATTATTAACACGTTAATTTAAATAAATTATATGCTAACTTAACTTAATATAATTATATTAAATAAATGATATGATTTCATTTTGAATAAAGTGCGATTCATTTTTTATCTAGATCATATAAATAACTATTTTAGCACATTCATTCATTTTGCTTCGCTCACACATTAATCAGAAAAGTATTATTTTAAAAGAACATCTTTTAAAACTTCATCTTGTATGAAACTTTTTGAAATTATATTTAAAAAAAAATCAGGGAACCTCATTTCACGGAATGATTTTTTTAAATTTTTATTTATTTTATTACTTTTAGTTATATTTTGAAATGTGCAGCGTGTAATATTTTACACTTGAATTCAGATTTATACATTTAATTTCATTCATTTTTTTGGAACAATTCAAATTCCTAGATCGTCAAATTGTATTCAGTTTCAGACTTGTAGTATTGTGTATTTTATCAAATATTTGATTAGTTAGATGAATTGCAAGTTTTCAGAAATTCTAATTTATTTTCCTTGTGCGTATTTTACTGATGTAAAAGTATAGATTATACTAGGTGAATACTATAAAGTAATTCTAATTACTTTCTCTTTTAAAAGGCATGGGATATTCTGAAATTATATTAACATTAAACCATATTTTGAGGTCTTTCTTTGATTGTGAATTGTTAACACAAAATAACTGTTGAAAATAGTAAGATAAAATGTAACACTATTTCTTAAGTTTTCTTTATCGTCGATGTATCAGCAGTGAATGAAATAAAATTTTTAATGAAATGACACTGATGAAGGAAAGAGCTTAAGGCGTTTTGTGGTTTAAGAGATTAAATATCAAAAGAAATTTAGATGTTATAAAATCATCCACCAGATGGCAATATTTTAAAGTAATGATATAAAAAAACTAAAAAGAATTGGCAGTTTTGCAGGACTTACAAGAAGTGGCAGACTAACAGTGAAAGAGTGGAAGGGATGGACCCATGCTCTTTTGAAATTCACCCTGTAAGCTCACGACTTACAGGTACTTACCCCTAATAGTCTCGTACGACAAAGCCCTGAAGTGGGCATTTCCGAGAATACAGATGAAATCTAGGGACAAAAAGTAATTCGTGATGACTCCATTCTGTTTTTATACAAGAAATTTTATCCCGGGTTATGTGGCACTGGAATTCTCAAACAAGTCGGATTCCTGGACTCAACCCCCTCATCGGACTGGAACCTGGCCCAATCCAGTCGTGCAGGTTCTAAATGAATGGGTCGTTTAATTTTTGAAATGAGTAATTCAGGGCATAGAGCGAGGAATAACTTGCATTATATCCTACACCTATCGTTTTAAAAGGAAACCGACGCATTAATATAGAACTTTCATTTCTGGGTGAGTAACGAAAAGGATAATTGTATTGAATTCTTTTTGGTTACATACTAAGTTCCTGCTTGTCCTGTTCTCGTGGCTGAAACATGGATGGTCAGAACAACATATGGCTAATGTTATAGAACAGATGTTGATCAACACGTGGCAAGATTTAAAATATATTTTTGAGATTTTTTAAAATTTTTTGTTTACAATTGGAGAGCGCGCTATAAATTTTTAAGGTAATCATTCTTATTATAAATCTGATTATAATGATATCAAATTTCAAAAATAAATGTTTGTCGGAATATAATAAATTCTTAGAATTAAATTTTTATCATCTGGGAAAGAATTCATGCTCTCTGTATACATTCCTTTTTCGCTTAAATCTTAATGTTTATTTTCCGTTCAGTACAATTTCAAGAAATGATTCTGATATATAATAATTACATGCTAGCCTTACACGAGCAGCAGATGCGCACCTCTTTCAGTAACAAAAATACTGAAATAATAATAAAGGATAAAGTCGTAGCAAAGCAAATATTAGCAGTAACTTAGAAATCCAGAATGCTTAAATGTTAAATTCAGAGTCTCTTTTCCGAGGAAAAGTAACTTTTCACGTCCCAAGTTAAATTTGAAAAAGTGACATGAGCACACAAAGCAGACGGGGTGGAAATTAAAATTACATCACGAACATCTTTGTGTGTTATGTCAATAAAAAAGTTGGACAAACTAGCAACTGCAGCTTCCCCCTCCTGGCGCTATCGGAAGATCCCATTATCAAGAACAACAGAAGATGTCATTCGAAAGAATTGAACAAAAGGTTCTGATGATGAATTTCAGAAAGATTTTTTTTTTTGTTCTGTGACTAAATGAAATTTTAAACATCCATTTTACTCACTTATTCATTTTTACGTATTATCTTAACACTCGATGAAAAGCATCCTCTGTAAAGAAATGATGTTTCGTTTGAGATTGGAGTTGTTAATTCTAAATTTATAAAATGCACTCAATGGATTGTCAAAAATATACTCAAAATAAAGGATTTTCATAATTGATTAGATATGAAGCAACGTATTGTTATTACAAAATGCAAATGTTTAGGCTAATCTCATTATTGTTCCTGATTCAAAAGAATCAAATTGAAATATACTCAATTTAGAATAATATTTATGCAAAACTCATATTAAAAGAGTATTTGCAGGGAATTTATTATTGAACAACGGGAATTATAATTCTTCTACTCTCTAATGACAAAAAAAAAAACAATCACGGCTATAATAATCTTTAATTGTTAAATCACTCAGAAATTGCATTCACGACAGCCGGTTTCAACATTAATGACTTTTGAACTGATTCAGATTGTCAGTGTGTTCTGCTATTTTTATATTATTACATGTAAAAAAAAACCTTTCAGGTTAAAATGAGTGAGAAAATATTTTAAAATTAAAAAATGTTATTGATAAGCATTTATTATATTGTGAATCATAAAATATGATTAAAATGAATTATAATGTTATAACTGATTTTATTTTAAGTAAAGCTTCTGAAAAATATTTTGCGTAAATGGCGATATGCATAAAAGGCGTGAATAAAATGCCTTCAAAAGTGAAAAGGGATATTACCAAATTCCTATTAAATATTTATTGCTATATATATTGTTAGCAGCAGTATTGACGATTTTTTAAAAGGCAAGCATGTATTTCGACTATAAAAGGAATATTGTGGAGTCTATGGGTTGATTTCGGGTTGGAACAAAAAGTCTCTTTCAACAAGATTATATCTCAATAGTTTAGGTATCTGACAACGGAAAAACTAAATGTAATCACATTTTTACTATCAGTGATGAAACAGAAAATGCTTTAGTGCTTTCTCTTCTCGTATACGAAATATAGAGAAAGTATTATAATTATCAAAAATTTCGGACTCTCGACGAATCTCCACGTTTCAGCCTTCCCTGAATTCAAAAAACACATTTTTAGAAAATGTCCGTCTAACTGTCCGTCCATTCGTCTGTCTGCGACAAAGATAACTCAAAAACGTGTGAAATTTGATATATGAATTTTGTGATTATGATTGTAGTTCTATGTTAAATTTTATTTTCAGTCAGTTGCGAAAAACGCAGCTAAAACACGAATTCGATGTTCAGATACTATTAAGTACATGTCAGGAATTAATGACCTAAACAACTCGCCAAAAATGACACGATAGATTCAGTAAAAATGCTAAATACGGGCGGAAGGAACAGCAATGCCGTAGAAGGCATTCTCTGCCTCACCCAAAGTCCACAATATTTTGCAGAGAGTGAGGAATAACGTCTTTATTAGAGAGTACGGGAAAGTTGTTGGGAGACCATTCCAGGTGGGGTTATTTCATAACAATTCTCTGGAATACAAGAAGACGGAGTTTTAAAAATCCATTAAAGGTGAGAATTTTGGAGAAGAAACCATTTTCTTTCCTTTTCTTGAGTATACTATTTTTCTCCTCATCATAATTCTAAAATTGTCGTTGTTTGTACATTTGAGGTGAAATAAGGTCATAAAGGGAAAGAAATGACTGAAATTAACAGATTGGTGGCATAACAATAATATTAGATCTTATTCAGAGAAAAATATCTGCTATGCAATAAATTTGTATGGCATGTAAAGAAAAGAGGCATACGATAAATGGAACACATATTTGCTTTGCATTCTTACGGCACAAGAGCTTTAATTTACTAAACCTTTGGAATCTTTTTATATATCATGAAACAGTAAGGACAATGTTTCCCAGAGAGGCAAGTACAGCCGTCAGTAACAAAAAATACCCCATCATTCAAATATTTATTACCGCCTCTTCACAAATCTAGTATCAAAGAGAATGACTCAATGCGAAAGTTTATTTAGATCAACAAACTAATTCACTAATAATTAACTACCCTCTGGGATATTTTAAACATACTCGTCTTTTTTGAAATATTATTTCAGTCAAACTTTCCAACAATGTTTTAGGAGAGAATAAATGACTCATTGCTTAGAATGTATAAAAATAACAAAAAAAAAAAAAAAAAAATCAGGTAATTTTTTCAAAAGACTTCTTTGTTCGCCATTCGAAATTTTACAATAAAATAACGATTGTTATCTTCATATTTTGAAAGAAACTTAGCGTTTATTAAAAATGAATGCTCTTAAAATTTGAGGATGTAACTAACAATTGTCATTTAAATTCTCACATTTTGAAAGAAACATAGTTTTGATTAAAAATTAATTCTTTAAAAAAATATTAAGATGTAAATGAAAATTGTTATTTATATTCTCAAATTTTGAAAGAAATTCATCTATCTTTAAGAAATAATGCTCTTAAATTTTGGAAAGCTTTAAAAGAAATTGAAATATTAAGATATAAATGCGTATTTAATTGCTTTAAAGTTAAAAAGATTCTTTTGAAAGGAAAATGTTTTAATAACAGAATAAGACAAAGCATAATATTTATAGAAGAAAAAAATAAAATATATATAAAAAAATTACAAAGTATAACTTTTGAAAAGGATGCGAAGAATAAGCAAATTTATTTGAACTGCCACACGAAATCTCAAATATTTAAAATAAATAAATGACAAATTTATAAAAATTCATAAATATGTATTTTTTGTTGTGCAACTAATCATTAATAATTAAATATTGGCAAAAAGAAAGAAAGAAGGGTCATTAGAAGTAAATTGTTTGTGAACAATCGCATTTCAGCTGTATAATCATTATTCTTTTTAATAAGAGATTTTACTTGTTGAAAAATTATAATTTTCGTCCTGAGAATAAAAACACATTTAATTTTTAAAGATAAATGAAAATTTATTTTATATTAAAATAGGTGATTTAAAAATAAAGCCAACATTTTCTAACTGCTATATTATGAAAGCAACTAAATCTCGAGGCAAAGAATAGATTGAAAATAATAAGTAGAAATAATTTACAATCGCTAATGAAAGATGTAAACTGATCCAATATGAACATTTTGAAATATTTCGGAAATTTTAGAAAACTTTAAAATAATATATAAAGCTCAATGTTTTGCATCGCGACGATTTGGCATCTCACCTTTGTTTTCATGTAAAAGTTTCACAAGTGACAATTCATAATAATGTTTAAAAAGTTATCAAAAAAATATTGATTGATTTCATTATTTTCTATTGTAAGATTATGTACTTTTAGTGAACATAAAGATATTTAAGAAATATGTAACAGTTTCAAAGATATCATCAAGAGATTATATGTTTCATTTAATAGTGCTTAAATCTTTTAGCTTAAGAAATTTTTATCAACACTGCATAAAAATTGATTTCAGGTTAAATTTACGATAGAAAATCGATTTGGTAATAAAAAAAATGATAGGTTATTTAACCCGATCAATTAGTTTGTCTAAATGAAAATGTCTTCCTGAATCATTCCCACGGATATCACCTTTGTGAAGATGTGATAACAAGAATTCGAATTGTAGAGATGCTCCAACCTTTTTCTTTGTTTGTTTGATGATTATACCGAGTGCCCCCAAAACTGAAACACACGTTTAGTTTCTTAACAATTGAAATCAAACATATATTTCCAATTGCAAAGCTTCATTAAATAAGCTACCCAAATGTTTATAATTACGTTGATTTCTTTTTGAGGGATATTAAAAAATAGACAAATTTTTATACCGCTCTTATTGCTATAAAAACGAAAATAATGTTTTTTCTTCACTCATTTATAAGAACAATAACTTTTATGTTTCTACTTGTAATATTTGCAGCGGCAATTAAAAGTCACTGCATGTTAACCAAGACCTTTTTTCATACTAGTGTTAACACGAGATTGCCGATGACTCTTTAATGTCGATTGTCCTTTGACAATATCTGCACATATACAATCGAGTTCATAATTTGTGACTTTAACTATTCAGCACACTATTGTACAAAATGGAACCAATCAAAGAGTTTTTGAAAAATGCCCCACGCCACTTTTAGAGAAAATTGTTGTTGATGATGAAACAGCAGAAAAGAATTTTATCGCTTCAAAAGCGATTGTTTTAATGATTAATGCTTTATCTCGATTATTCGTTTGTTCAAAGTATATTTTTTTTAAAAAAAGAGTATTTCATTTTGCCTAAAGTAGGATCCAATTCAACCATTTTAGTACTGTTTTCCATCTAACTAGGGACATCCATTGTCATATAAGTATGTAAGGATCGGAGCGAAGGACCCTATTGTCAATGGAAACTTTACAACGGCGATGATGATTCATAGATGCAAAATGCTCGTCTCTCATCAGACTGGTGTGGAATCATCCATTTTAATCATATTTCCAAGGTCAGAAAAGACAAGTATCTCGGCATCACAAAAAAATCATAGAGATTGAACATAATTTCAATTTAAGACTGCACGCAACTGAAGTCTTACTGGAGAAGCTTTTAGATAAGGAAATTAGTTAATCATCATGATGCTTTTTGTGGCATGATATTCCATTTCAGATACTTCCTTTTCCATTTTAATTTTTAAAGGTCGATAACGTAGGTTGCACTGGAGACATTTGTGCAAATTAGTCTACTGGTTTTCAAAATTTTAGAAGTTATGCTTGGAAATAATTTGCTTCTTTAAAGAGTCGAAAAACAAGCAAAAGGATGCTAAATGTTTTTGAACTACAAACTTAATGTCAATTCTTTTATTTGAAAAGGGATATTTACAGTTCAAAAGAAAGCGACTACACAAAGGAATTGAGAATGAACTGTGAAATTCACTACACAATGTACTTATATGCACAATAAGAGAATTCTCATCGCCTTTAGTGGTGATGTTTAGTGGTTTAGTTCAAATTCTGAATATTTTTGTAAACAGAATTTTATTGCTTACTAAATTGATAAAGAATTTTCTAATTGATATTTCCCGAAAATTCTAATAACTTCCAAGGAAGAATCATTAGATTACAGATTTTACAATAAGGTAAGTTGTGGACTTTGTTAATGTGTTACGAAAGTAAATTTTAGTGTCTATGGATGCTCGTGAAAATGGGAATGAGTACATTTACAAGAGGATGGCTTTTGAATTGATAGCTATAACAATATTTAATTAACAACGATAAATCCGATAATGGAGGAGAAATATTCATACTCAGATGTCAAAATCGTCAAAATTATAAAAAATTAAATAAAGTGCAACAAAAAAAACTGTTTGTCATTTAAATTAGAAGTTTACGCTCTATTCTAATACAAATATTTACTTTTCTACATATAGGCATCTCTCATAAATTCGCAAATTAAATAATATAAAATTAACTTATTAATTACGATGTAATCACTTTCCATTCACTGTAAGGTAGAACACGCTACACGATCACGAAATATCTGAAATCTTTGAGGATCGAATAGTAACAGGAGAGAAAAAAAAAACGATCTATTTAAGAAAACTCCAATTTGCTACTGTTAATCAACGTTCGATTATATTAATCCAAGAAGAAAAAAATTGTCTCTTATATGTGAGTGGATAGACGAAGCCGTATCTTTCACGAAGACGTTCAACTCAATTTGCATTTTAGAAAGCACTTTTTAGAGGTAAAGAAGAACGGATCAAGGATCTAATCTTTGAAGTTCAAAAGCTTTCAGTGAAATGAAAAGACGTAAAGCTAGTTGAAATTCATTTATTTAATTTTTTTTATTTAAAATATATATAAAAAGAACGCTCCATTACAGATAATTATAAATGGTCTATAATAGAAGAAGAAAAAAAATGAGCCTTTCTCTAAGCGGATAGATGAGAGACTGTCTCCCCAATTGAGTTCCCGTTTTAGAAAGTACACTTTTAGAGGTAAGAGGATCTCACTCTTGAAGTTGAAGAGATTTAGGCGAGATGAAAGAGAGCAAAACTCGTTGAAATTTTTCACGGACACAAAAATTTCTATTTTCCCTCAAACCACGTCTCTCAAAGAGCACCTTAAAGAAACTTTTTAGCCGTATAAAAGCCGTGAAGAAACCCGACTTTGAAGTCAGCTGAGAATGTGCTTTATACCGAAATTGGGTTTTTGATGGTGACTATGCCATTGTAAGCGCCGAGAGAGGCTAATCTTGAGTACCGTCGACTCGCAAAGGGCGAAATACTTTTCTCCAAGAACTCTTTATCTATAAATATCTTAGTGTACATTTTTAGAGGACTATAAAAAACGAGAATCATTTTTAAATCAGATTTTTAATGGCTGGTATATAATAGAATGCAAATTTGCTAGAAAGAAAATCTTAAACCTTGAGTTTTAAAGAAAGAATTAAGTATAGGTAAAGATGAATAAGGAAATTATTGTCCAGAATCCAAGAGATTTGTCACAAATGAAATGACTACGATAGAAACTAAGATAATTTCTTAAAAAAATGTGTGAATATGACAACATTTCTTTGAAATGTTTTCAATACTTTTTGTACAATACAATTTGTTTTCACATATTTCTTAGGAACTCTAATATTTCATTGCAAATAAAATTTTTCATGAATATTTCTTATACTGCAAGTTGGTATTTTGCTATATGCTTCTTCAAATCAATTTATATTCTGGAACCTTAGTCACTTCTAGTACTCTAATATCTTTAGTCTCAGTTTACCCAGAAATAATTTTATAATCATTAACACTAAATTTCTTATAACTAATTCATTTCTTATAAACTAATTTAGTTTATTTGTTCATCTGCACTAAAAAATAATGCATTCTTGCAGTTTTTAATGAAGCTGTCATAACTACATACTTCGGAGGAACCTTCTTTAGATCGGAATCAAATATGGAATCTTATTTTTTTTTTAAAAAACAACGAATGGAAAAAATTTGGGAGATAAAATTTAGTACTTATTTTATTAAAGTCATTAAACTTCGAGGTTCATTAAATGTCTTACTTTCCACCAAGTCCTCACCAATACATTTGCAACATAGAAGAAATTTAAACAATGCAACATAGGTAATTAGTCATTGAAAACACTTTTAGAATAAATCATCATTTTGTAATATGTATAAAATTTGGAGTTCTATTATATTCTTTCATATTTCCAATACCATTTAGCATTCATAATTATAAGACATATGAACTTAAGTTTAGAGCAAAATTATACTTAGTAAATCAAAAAATACTAGACCTGCTACGTTAATTGTAAACCAGAAAAACTATTTTTTTTTAAATATTGAATATTTATTTAATGATGCATATTATATAATATTTTGATTTTATCCTTTTTCGAAATAGTCAGAATTTGAAAGGTTTATCATTGATTTAACACCAAATGCTTCAATATGCTACCCTATTTAAAAATCACAATTAGCAGAGCACATTTTCGAGATATCTGTCAAATGCACAGTGCTGATATTTTAAATATCTTTCCCGGGAATAAGCGAAGGGCTTTCAAAGCAGCTTCAGACTCTCCATCCATTATACTTGCTATCTTAAATGCCCACATTCATTTTATTCTTTTAGTTGCCCTTTAAATCTGTCACAAGATTGATTATTGTTAAGACTGAACTTTTCACACCAGGGAAGAAGGAAAAATATATCATCCCTGGAGACTTAAAACATTCAGCGCGAACTGAAGGCTCCAAGACTGTGTGAAGGATTACATTACATAATCCATTTAAAACGCGTGATTAAAACAAAAACGTCCGAGGTTTTGTCCGTAGGATTAACACTTATTCTGACGCAAAGGGCAGGATATTTTTCTTACTTTGTTCAGACGTCAGTTATGATTTTAAGCAACAAATCGCTTTATAAACTCTGAAGTATTTTTTTTTTTTGTAATGCTTAAATGAGTAAGTTTTATAGTTTATTTTTTAATCAAATTTGAATGAGGTTCTGTAGATAATAATTGCCAAATGAAGTCAACGATACTTAAAATAAGTGGTATAACATTTTATTGCACTAAATATTTAAATATTTATTTCTTGAATGAATGATTTTTTTACAATGTGAGGCTGGATAATATTCAATTGAAAATCTAGATTACTCTCTGTTAATAACTTTGACAAAGGATTATTTTTGATTTTCAATTGCTAAGCATTGAAATAAAGGAAACATTTTCATGGCATTAATATCATTATTTGTATAATTGTATAACGTATTATAATAGAAGACTGGAAAATAATTTCCAATCTTCTATTCTAATTTAATAAATGCTATTTTCTCTTTCAAAATATTAATATAAGAAGATACTAATCTTACATTAATTCCTTGTTTATACCTTTTTGCATCTGCAACATTATTATAGTTTCGCATTCGCAGCATATTTGTTCGTCGTTTTGGCATGCTTTATTATGCATTTCATTAATCACAGTTTTAGATTAATTGGTTTTAGAATGATAAGTTTTAGATTAATTGGTTTTAGAATGATAAGTTTTAGATTAATTGGTTTTAGAATGATAAATTTTAGATTAATTGGTTTTAGATTGGTAAGTTTTAGATTAATTGGTTTTAGATTGATAGTTATCAGATTATTTTAGTAATGATTGATTAATCAGATTGCTTGGATTAGAAATTAGAAACAGAAAATAGCATTTTAATAGAAAAAAATCATGCAAAGGTAAATCTTAAAAATTATAATTTTAAATGTTAAAAAAATTAATTTTAATTATTCGGATACATTATTAGTGTGAATAAAGTCTAAATAATAGTATGAAAAATTAAATATTTAATAAATAAGTCCAGAATTAGTTTTGTACTAAGTGGATTTAAATGTTCAATATTCAACATGAAAATCATAATTAAGAAGACAACTTCCACGGCGATTATAATACTAACTTCTCTGGTATTTTAAATTTATTTTTCTAGAATAGTGAGGAGCTTTCAAAGCATTCTTTTTATCCCTTATACTCATTACCTTAAATGTTTGCATTCATTTAATTATTTTAGATACTCTTTAATCTTTCAGAAGATTAATTATAATTAGAACTGAATTTTCAGACCAGAAAGGAAAGGAGAATATATCAACCTTTGCTATTAATAATCAGCTTGAACTGAAAGAAACTATCACACAGTGGGAAGAATTACGTAGCAAAGTTCATTTTAAACACTTGATTTAAGCAAAAACGTCTCAATTTTGAAAACATAATTATAGCTTACTTTTATAGAAAAAAGCAAAATATTCTTCCTAATTTGTTTAATCGCCAGTTATGACTTTAAGGGACAAATCATTACATAGTATAGCATATAGAAATGGTGACTTTTATTAATTATAAATTTTCAAGGAGATGAACTCAAATTAAATGTTAAATTGATATTCTAAATATTTTAAAATTTATTGATGTATCAGTGGTTATTTTAAAGCTATCCGAGCACTTTTTATTACATTTAGATTTTTTTAATGATTTTTATTGATAATTATTCATATCTATTAGTTAATTAGTTTTATTAACAAATTATTTGCATTGCATACGTATCGTATGCAAGTAGTTAAATAAATTGCATTTTTTTTTTATTTTAATGCAATGTATGCAAACGTTTTGAAATATTACACATCTATCAATGATAAACTAATTGTTCATAGCGATTGTAAAATAAGTGAAACGGCAGTTAATTTTCACTCAAGGATATTTTTATTATTTTGTATAGAGGGCATGTATGATTTCTACTGATTAATCTTTTTTTGAATCTTTATACAATTTTACATTATTTAATATTCACTAATTATTCTAAATTTTAATAGCTAAAAAAATTAAAAGATATATCTTCAGAAAAATTAATTCTTAAATTTTTAAGAAAATGCGGTATTTGTGTTTAACCCATCCATTATCGTAGTTTTTCTTTTAAATATTTACTTCATTTAAAAATAAGTCAGTTCGTGTTATATTTGAAAGCAATTAATAAATCTTTTATTAGTATTTTTCTATAAATAATTTAATAAAGAAAATGTTGATTTACATTATAATTTTATTTTTATAAAAACAATGATTAACTTACTGATCTAGCTGATAGATTTAAATATATTTTCTATAAAATACAAAATTTGGTTGTCGACCAACCTGAAAGCTAGCTTAAACCATAAGATATTTTTTTTATCGTCCAGTTATCAATCACATTTATAAAAGCGAGTTATTTTCACAGATTTTAATTGAAAAAATCCATTATTATTTAAAAGAACGAGAATATAAATATCAGAGAATTTTATAAATTAGACCTGAAGCTTTTATTCATTAATAATTCAAATAATATTTCATTATTAATTCATAATATTTTTTGAAGAAATATTAATTAAATAAATTAAGAAATTTTTTAAGTATATTTAGAATTTAAAACATTTAAATGCAACTCTCTAAATTTTTGATTTTATTTTCTTTAATTAGATGTAAATGCTATTATTAAAGTGAATATCCTTCAATTTATTTTATTTTTTTCATAAAATGCTTTTAATGCTGATCACTATTCATTTCTTGAATACCTGTATAATTTTGAAAATAGTAATGTACGGAGCATTTTGTAATTCAACATTGAAATAAAAAAAATAAAAAATAAAAACATTTTGTAAGATTTCCAAAATTCTTTTTTAAATATTCGATGTTTTTTCAGAAGAATAATACTAAGTAACTACCCAAATTTTTCTCTAGATATTTATTTACACAGAATAATTAAATTTAGTTTTATCTTTGTGAATTCCTTTTAATGTAAAAATCAATGCTAATTTTATACTTTTTCCAGCAATAATTAGTTATTTGCATCTTTTAAACATTTATATATCTAGATATTCCAATCTTTATACTTTTGTTAAAGAATATTTGTATGTAATGTAATATACATAAGTGTAATAAAGAAATTCGTAATGGAATTTTTCATTGAAAAAATTTATGGAAAATTTCATTGAGAAAATTTATGAGTTATGCATAACATTTTAAGAGGTGGTTCATAAATATTCCAAATATTTAACGCTTTTCAATAAGATATGTCATTAAATGAATAATCTGTATATTTCATTAATGAATATAATTGTTGATAAAAATTAATTAATTACACTGAATATATTTAAGTAATTTTATTGAGGTTATGATACAAATTTTACTGATTATCACAAGGATTTACTTTTAATGAGTGCCTTTCATAGTAGTTGGACAACTTCAAAGACCATGTTAAACAAAACACAAAAACAAAAGCGGAAACAAATGTTGAATTGAAATTAAAGTGTGATTAATTCATAATTTTTTTAGATATGATTTATAATTTTAAAAAAAATATGATTTTCTAAAATGAAAGAAAAAAATTACTAACCTAAGAGATCAGTTGAAGCAAAATAGCACAGACTGTGAATATATGGGAATAATTTTGTTTTATGACAAAATAATTTTTGTAATGAAAAATATTATTTTAAAATCTTTACGGAAGAAATGAAGTGCTTCTGTGCGCGCGCATGTGAATATCACAGTTATAGCCATTAAAATGTGGCTCAGACGTAATTGTAATGGTGACTCAATGAAACTTAAAACTCGAATATGTAAATATCATTTAGAAATTTTTATTTCATGTTTTGTGTTATCCTGGGTAATGCTCATATTTGTTCATGGCATAGTTTCTAATTGCCACAGAAAAAACTTTTTACACCGACAAATAAGCAATTGCTGATCTGAATAATTTTTTCTCCATCTTAAAATATTAGTCAACTTTCCAGAAAAATTTGAAAAATTCGAAAATTGCTTTCCGAATGAGATCAAAGTTTTTTTCATTGATCCATTCAAATCAGAAGTGAAACTTCTCCTAGGAGAACCTTTCTTCTCTGATTTAACATGGCGCCCAAATTAAAAAATGGAAAATCATAAGCGTGTAATTAGCGCTCATATGAACAGGAAATTAAGCCAAATTTGTTTATCACCGTTTGAAAACAGTTCGGAAATTTGGAATATTTACATATTTGACAGAAAAGTCTGAGATAACGAAATTTGTTTTTATATGAAACAGTTTTAATGAAATACATTTAAATTGCTCAATATGTATTTGAAAAATTTCCTACAAACTAAAATTCTATGCAATGGAATTCGTTTAATTGTAGCGAAATTAGAACGCCACGTCATAAAGGAAAAAAACATTTTCCCTGACTCTTATTCCTCTGAAAAAAAAAAAAAAAACTCTTATTCCTTCAGAAAATAAAATGTCATTCAAATTTAAATAAAAGTGGCTTCTAGTTCGTTTGTCCCAGTGGAAATAAATGAAGGACAAGGACAAACCTTTGAAAAAATTTGTTCGATACTGAATAGTCTTGTTTTAAGTCATGCATAATTAGATGCAGGTGAAATTCTCAAGATAAAATCTTTGACTTGGTGAATGGTAACTTTCCGAATGAAGCAACATTTATCGGGGCATGCCAAGAAGTTTTATGTACAAAAATTATAATTGATGCAAATCTCTTTGATTTTTAAACTTAGAATTATACACTTCACCTTTTAAAATTCTTTTCAGCAGTAACATATCAGACATAACATAGATTAGGAATGAAAAATTAAATTTCACAAATAATGAATCTTGTCAAACTTAATCACAGGAAAGTAAAATAATTTTGATTCATTAAATAAAAAAAAAAAATATACAAAAAGGGCTTGAGTTATTAAAAACCTTGTAGAATGATTATTTACCATACTGAAAACATTTTCATATTGTCATTGCTTATAGCTTCCTTTGAAATCAATAAAAAATTTATTAGTTTGAAAATTTTTCAAAGTGTTTGACAAAATTGATTTTACAACACCAATTTTCACTTCTTGAATGCACAGTTTCTATTTAATGTCAAATGATTCGAAGTTTCAGCTAAGGTCAGAAGGCAGCCGCGCAAGATGTGGTAACGAAGGTATTTTAAGGTTATAATAAAGATAGCCAGAATTATATTTGTTTGAAAATTAACCCCAAAACTTCAACTTTGGCGGGTGGACATTGATTCTAAGTGGGGACACTGGGGTCTACTCGAAAATTTCAATTCGGGAAAAATAATAATTCACATTTTAGAAATTGAACAAGAAAATTATTAATAAACTTTAGGCATTTTTAAATAATTTAAATTCAGTTTTGAATTAATGGTCGATAATAGGTTAGATAATAGGTTAATGGTCGATCAATCATTAAATTTACTACAGAATTCTTCTGCCAAATAAAAATTAGTAATCAACGCTAAAATTTTGTCTTTGAAATGTTTGAATCTAATATTAGAGTATGTGGCCACAGCATAATGCCATTTTTATCAATACAAGTTCGATATATATATATATAAATATATATATTTATATAAATTATCCCATAATTTTAAGAAACTTGCAAGTGCGGAATATGGAAAATAAACCTCTCATATTATAATTGTTAGAATAAAAGATAAATAAAAACATTTGTCATATATTTGTTTGTTTGATGTTATTGTCCAAAATTTTGAATTAATTTTCTCTAAAATAAACAGAGCAAGCAGTCATAATCGCAACATATGAATGAATAATAATTCATATCACGTTATAACAAAACCTTAATGTATCCGGCCTTTACATAATACAAAAATTTAGTTAAATTAGTTTCAAAATTAAACTGAGCAATAAAAATGAATTTGAATTGGTTCTTGTATTTTATTTCGCGAGATAATTAATAATGCAAAGATTTCGAAAATCGTTTTATTCCCCGCTTGTTTCAAAACAATTGCAAAAACACTTAAATTATGGGAGATAATATTTTTTTTAATCTCTTATCAACCAACTATAATAATGGAGACGGTGATTACCGTCAAGTGAACCATGCTCTCCCTTAAACGTGAGATTTTATTATTCGGTATGCAAATTAATGTGTCTACGAGTTTTGAATTTTAATCAAATATTCCAACTCAATGCAAATTTTATTCATGAATTTCTGGGCTGCAAAATTAGCCTTTTCACCAGTTCTTATTCAAAAGCATTAATTTTTTTAACTATCGCTTCAGTGGTCATATCATGAGTCAATAAAGGAAAAATTACAGACGTGTTTCGAATAACAAAAGAGTCAGTAACTCGTTAAACTGTTATTTATATTTAAGAAACAAAGTTATTAACAGAAAAAAAAATCACCTTATTTTATTTATTTATTTATTTACTTTTTACTTCTTTGTACGATGGAAGCAGATGCATTTCCTCGTATAATTTGTTTTCGATTACATGACTCAGAAAGATATAATTTTATATAAACTGAGAAAATTAATATTTTATTTACACCATCTTTATTTCTATTCTATGTTATTTCATAGCTTTATTTCAAAAAGTGAGAGAGATTATCCTCAGTAGGTTATTTATAATTCCTTTTGTAGCGAACATTTTGTTTTAATTTAAAAATAACATGAATAAATCATAGAAAATAAAATAGCTAAATCAGTTCAACATTTTTCATAATTTTTCCGATTAATTCACATCAGTTTTATACATTTTTTTGTCTTGCCAATGTTATTGTCTAGTTGAAATAATTTTTTACTTTCTGGTATATTTAACCTGAAAATGGTGAAATTTCTGCAATGACATAAGGCATCATAAAACTTACATGAATTATTTATAGAAGTTCGACTCTGACAAAAAGGTTTTTATGTCAAATAGTTAGCATTTAGATAAATCTTTTATGTTTTGGCATGCATTTTTTTCAGACATGGAATTTAGAGTGTGATAATCAGTGACTTCCCTGTGAATCCAAAAGTCAAAGGGTCATACAAGTATGTTGTAAGGTTGAATTCATCGTTCACATTTCAATGACTTTTGAAAAAATTTGATTCTCACAGGAATGTTTATTTTGGGAAACATGCTATAATCATGCGATCTATTTTGTTTGTTATAAACTGTGATTTTGATTAAAAAATTAGAAATGTATATTTACTCGCACGGCTACAAACTCTTATTCAATTACATAGAAATAAATTGTCATGAAACAAATTTTTTAATTTGATTCCCTTTTGATGGGCGTTTTTTCCTTTGCTTAAGTAGCTCCAAATCTACATATGGAATTTCATTTTTATTTGATTATCTTAAATAAAATACCAAGAGATGTAATATGAATTTTATATTTAAAAGGCTTAAGAAAATATATAAAAATTATTCCCTTTTTTTTTACTGTAATTTCATTTACGTCCGAAAATATTATAGGTAAAGCTGAATCATACGGTAGAAGAGGACATACTGTTACGAAGTGAATCGTTCATACAGCGCAACTAATGTAAAAAAAAATCTCTTCGTTTACTTGGTTACAATGGGAAATATATTTAAAGGCATACACAATTACGAAGTGAATTATAATATTACACATCACGTATTTATTTTCTTTAATCTCGTGATTTAAAAAAAAGTGATTCATTTCATTTAATTGTATTGAATTTCTAGTGGCACCAGTGCCATGCACTTATTTATTTATAACTAGCCGCCTTTGGCGACCAGCCGGTTCGCCAATCTTAGTGTTCGTTAAAATTTTAATAATTAAATATTTTATGCAATTCCAACTTCTTCAGCAAAATATTTTATTCTTCAGCAAAATATTTTAAAACTTCAAATTTTGATAGTCATATAATTCACTCATAATATTATAAAGGCTTTCAGTCATAACGTGATATGTATCTCTCTAATTTTCTGTTACCCCTCGTAGAATTTATGCTTTAAATTAAAGTGTAAAGGATTAATCTGCAATTAATATAACAATATTTTTTACTGAAACAAAGCATTTTTTTAATAATATGATTACTGATAATAGAGTCACTGAGCGTTTAAACTTTATGGGCACTAAAGAATATCTTTCTTAATTTATGTAATATCTCAAGCATTTGTCAACAAAATTTTCTCAGATTCATCATGAATGGATCGATTCATTAACAATGTTTCATTTTAAATGCATCAAACACTCAGAAAATAAAATGAATCGTTTAAAATAATCTGTCGAAAACAGGTTTAAAAAAACTACTTAAAAAACGATGTACTTAAAACTATAAGCATATATAAAAAAATATATATAACTAACATAAATACAATTTAATTACAAAAGCATGCAACTAACCTAAAAATAATTTAAATCATTGAAAACAGGTTTAAAAAAACTACTTAAAAAACGACGTACTTAAAACTATAAGCATATATAAAAAATATATATATAACTAACATAAATACAATTTAATTACAAAAGCATGCAACTAACCTAAAAATAATTTAAATCATTGTAAACAGGTTAAAAAAAACTACTTAAAAAACGATGTACTTAAAACTATAAGCATATACAAAAAATATATAACATAAATACAATTTACTTACAAAAGCATACAACTAACCTAAAAGTAATTTAAATCGTCCGTTGATAATGGTTGCCATGCCAACGATCAGAACACAGTGCGCATGCGTGAATTTTCTTCGCCTTTTACGTAACGCAAATGCGTGAATTTTTCTACGCCAGTTGGGGTAACGCTATGAAGATTAGACATTTTTAATTTCCTTTATTCTGTGCTATTTTAATTCAAAAGTACTTCAGAATGAATCTGAAACATGGATTAATTAACAATGTTTAATTTTAAATGCATAAAACATTAAGAAAATAAACAGAATCGTTTGAAATAATCCGCCGAAAAATCTTAACCCTAGCCTCATTACTGTTGGGAGAAAAAAAGAACTAAAGCCTAAATCATTTGGCGTTGGGGAAAATTGAAGATTTTTTTGGCGGAAAAGTTGGCGGTGGGGAAAATGGAAGATTTTTTTGGCGGGAAAGTTAGTTTTTAATTAATAATTGACTACCCCTAACATTTAGGGGGATGAAAAATAGATGTTGGCCGATTCTCATAGATACCGGATAAGCACAAAAAATTTCATCAAAATCGGTCAAGCCGTTTCGGAGGAGTATGGCAACGAAAACTGTGACACGAGAATTTTATATATTAGATTATTTATCACTTACAATAATATCTACCAGATTTAGGTTTTCTGAATTTTTTTTAGCAAATGATTTACATTTTAGTATAATTGTATAATAACTTAAATATAACTGTCTATTTATTTGTCTTTCATTTATTATTATTTATATTTCGATGTATTTATTTTTCGTGTATTCGATGTATTTATTTAACGTGATTTCGATGTATTTATTTTTCCTGTATTCGATGTATTTATTTAACGTGATTTCGATGTATTTATTTAACGTGATTTCGATGTATTTATTTTTCCTGTATTCGATGTATTTATTTAACGTGATTTCGATGTATTTATTTAACGTGATTTCGATGTATTTATTTAACGTGATAACGTATTTTTTCACACCTCTATTAATATTAACAATCCGTTAATTCAATAACAAAAATGCAATGAGTGACAATATAAAAAGGAAATGAAATTATTCTTTACTTTTCGACATTACTGTTCTTCACATGCAGGCATTTGTCCCAGCGTTAGAAAATCCTTGTCTCATACAGTGCCATCGAAGGCGAGAAGAGCCACTGTTGCACTGACAATGTCTAAGAACCTCTTCATGGGTCCTAAGTTTGTATGAGACAGAAATTTTCAAAATGATCCAGGAGAGAAATGCTTCATGAATAGCAGTTATGTCAGAAAATAACGGATATTTTGACTTCTTTTTCATATTGTCATTCATTGCTTCTTTTTTTATGATTGAGCTCAAAATGATGAGTAGACTTATCGGTACCCCTTTTTTAAAGAAACGATCTTAGATATCATAAAATGTTTATTAAAATGAATTCATTATTTTGTTCAATGGAAATATTTTCTAGATATTTAAATAGATATAAAATTAGATAAATATTTTCTAGATATTTAAATAGATATTAGATTAGATAAATATTTTCCAGATATTTAAATAGATATTAAATTAGATAAATATTTTCTAGATATTTAAATGGATATTAAATTAGATAAATATTTTCTACACATTTCTATTTTTGGGTTACCGATACCCATCAGTTATATTGCATTCTGCATCTCAAACATAATCCTTTCAATTACGATTGGGATTTAAAGTTAATCGAAGAAAGTTAGCTCACAAAGGCGTTAGATCATTTGACTATTAGTTGAAAATATTACGAATGTGACTTATATAAATCAGTTTTTAATTAATGAAGAAATATGATTAAATTATGATAGAATATTAAAAATAATATGATTATTTTTTTCAGTATGCATTTTTGGATTCAGTTGAAAGACATGCCATCTCAAACATCAGTCCATATTTTTAAAATATCAGAAATCATTTACAAACTGAAAGATTTTCAATGCTTGATAGAAGACGGAAATAAAAAATTGTAAAAAAAATTGACAACTTCAAAATGTATAGTTTTACATTCTTGGTAAAATTTAACCGTACAAAGTGTAAACAAAACTCAAAGAAATAAAAAAAAAATTATTATAAATCAGTTAAGTTAAAAATAATTTTAAAAAATAATATAATAATTTAACTCAAATAATAAACGATTAATAAAGTTAAATCTAAAAAATATATTTAAGGTAAAAAATAAGAATGTAATCAAGGTAAACATTCACAATGTAAATGCTTATAATATAGAAAAAGAACATCGCTAGAAAATGCAATTCTAACAGCAAGGAGGAAATAATTAAAAAGAATGAAATTTAGGCGGAATATTTGTCTAGGTGACAGATTAATTTGATTTCAGTTTAAAACGTCACAGTTTAAAGAATAAAAAATCTATATGCCGAAAGAATCACGTGAAAAGAGCCTATGTGAAATTGTGGTGCATTAATAATCACTGTTGGTGCACGTTTTGAATATAGGCATATAAAAGCTTACTTATTGCTCCCTACAAATGCCACTTTGTGGGATAATGTTTCATTCTCTGACACACAATTATACAAGCAGCAGCGGTTCGTGCTGTTTGTGGATGATGCATGCTCCATAAAAGAAATGTCTGATAATCTTACAGACCACGGCCACATGTTGACATGCTGCAGAGCATGCTGAGTGAACAAGAGATGTTCAAAGACATCTCTTGGAATAGGGATAAAAAAAACAGCACAAGTGTCACAGGTATAATCGAAGGGTGACAGCGAATTCGTATATCACAGTTCTGACATACGAATTCGCTGTCAAAAAGTGAAAATAACACCGAGAGGGCTTATGATTTTTCGGAAAATTTATTTGTAGATCAACAACATGGTTCTAAGAGCTCGCCTAGCCTATCCAATACATGGCTATCACAGGCACCAAGACAGAAAGGTTTTTCCTGTGAGAATACAATAGATTTCAATTCTTTTTACGGATGGATTCTAGCTTGACGTCATAGAAAACATATATGGTAGCGATTTTGAATTAGCTATAGGGAAACCTGAAAGCTACAATGCATCTAGAGGGAAGAAGCTTCACAAGAAATCGGTTTATTATGTTTCGCTGTGTCATTCTGGTGCAGCAGAGCAGAAGTTGTTGAAGATATAAAACAATATATCACAGCCATGCGGCGAATACAGACGTTTATCCTCACAACAGTTCCCGAGGCAGATCTGGTCTTCTACGAATAGTACCTTCTGCCAACAATCAGTTGAATATTGATTGTTGGCAGCAATGGAAAAATCTCTGCCAAAAATGTTTGCCCTATCGCGGAAGGAACATTTTCTTCTCAAAATCCTTTTCCGCAACTTCAGTTAAATTCAGCGAGATACCACTAATGCCTTCTTCGTCTCATCAAAGTCTTTCTTAATTCAAATCTTCCTTAAAACGCACAATCCGGAAGATTAATAATGGTCAAAAAGTTTACATTAGTATTTATAGCAAACGTATTCAAGAAACGTCAAATATACATGTCCGCAGTGTCATTCATCGGACAATTTTTATCCAACCTGTATGAAATTTTAAAGGACTTTTCTGTTGCAGCAGATATCCTTCCTAAATTTCAATTGTTTTGCACTGTTCCTTCTTGGAGATGAGACCTAGTGTATATTTTTTGACGTATTGTTATGTGTTGAATTCCTTGTAATTCTATTAAATGATAGAAACGTTGAATACTTCATGAAGGGCATATAACTGTTTGTTTTAAGTTTATATTGTTTTTGAGTATTTACTTTATTTTGATTTATTATTATTATTTACTTTTCATTTGATTAGTTTATTACAACTCAAGTATAATTTATTTGCATTAAAGGATATTCAATATAATTCCTCCAAAATTTAAAATTTAATATTAAATTATACTATATTTCATTTTTTTTTCATTGCTTTCCTTATACATTAAATAATGGCATTTATTTTGTAATATATTAAAGATTCTATTCAGCCTATGTTTCTATTAAAAATAGGCTGTAACTTTATCATATAAATAACTCATTTTATATACAGTTATGAAAAAGCATCTAATGCCAACGAAGAAACAAAGAAGTCCTTATATCTTATTCTAACCATTTGTGAAATTATTTCACTTCGATTTAAATCAGCTCATATTTTAGCAGTACAATCTTTCTTTCATCGGAGCAATGAAACATTCAATCTTCCTTCACGATAAAGTCTTAAGATATCCATGATGCTAAGTAAAATGTAACGCCTGAAATCAGGAAAATTTTATTCAGATTTTACTCATTCCTTAACGATTTCAATTAAAACGTATGTCGCATAAATAAATTAATAAGAACTTATATCTTAGCAAGAATTTCTGAATGTAAGATGATGTAATACTAAACTAAAACTACATCGAAATCTACACTCTATTTGATGTGCAATCTTTTGAATATGTAATGTCAAAAATGCAATCATCTGAACCTGATTTTCATCTCCACCCATTCATAATTCAACATTGCATACAACTAAATTCGTCAAGAGAGAAAAAATCAAAGTTTGTAATATTAGATCAGAACCATATTGAAACTAATGTTCCGTTTGATTTATACTTTTTCCCAATTTATTTTATAATTGGAATGTTAGAATAGAAGAACACAATTTCGAGTCATGGTAGTTATTTAAAAGCAGCAGCATCACGATAGATAAAATATATTTAAAGGCGTATTGTATTTAATATGCACCCTTATCTATTTTTATTTCAGAAAACAAAAACCTGAATATCGTAAGAATGAAATTATGAAAGCTTGAACCTATTTCAATCTAAGATGCATTATAATTATTTAATGCGCCATTAGATTGAAAGAATATTGAAAGCAAAATTCAGTTTGAGCTGCGTTTTCATCATTTTCCCATTTTGAACAGTATAAAATTTCAAATACCTAAAAAACTAAAACAATATCACCGTTTGTTTTTTTAAACCCTGAGCTACAACTTCTCTAAAACTACTAAAAAGTCTTTTTAAACTTAACAGGGTATTTCCTATTGTAGAGTTAAGCCCCACGCAAAGCCCTCCGTTGTTGCATTTTTTGTATTCTTATCGTAGCTCATTACTTAGGATTTAGTGAAATGCCCTATGCTTCCGTTACTCATAGTTTTTTCCCTTACTTCCGCTAAGCTCCTTGGCATCACTCAATTGCTGTGTTTCTCTCAAAAGCTTCTCCTTTCTTTATCCTGGGCAGGAAGTCGTAGAGTAACTATTTAGTTTCCTTCCTCTTGGCCTCACTTTTCGCCTTAGACAGCCATCATAACATCATTAACGATGGCATCATAATTGGACCCGAAAGGATGTGGGATTTATTTGGTTTGTTCCGTAGCGCCATTTTTTCCCCTCTGTGAAAAGAACATACATGCTGCCGAGTTGCGTAGACTAATTAATTAGAAAAAAATAAAGCACCAGAGGTTGTCCACGTTATACGTAGAAAAAGTGGAATATGGTATTTTTGTGAATTTAATAATTTTATCATAAATGAAAGGAACAATTATGCGGATATATATATATATATATATATATATATATATATATATTTAAAGTGCTAACGTGCGTGGAACATTATCGTTTTATATGTTTATGCATTATCGTTTTATATGTATTATCGTATTTTTTATCATCTTAAAACTTAAACAATGTTTTTCTAAAGATTTTAATTTTATTTATGGACATTTTTTCAAAAATTTAGTTGCATGCTTTGGCCAATGTTAAAATATAACGTTAAAAAATGCTTTATTTAGACATTAATCTTGAATTGGATTTTCGCATCTACCTTTTATTTCACAGCAGACGCACTTTTTAGTTTCGCTCGCGTTACACTTTGTTTCGAGTTACACAATTCAATTTTTATTTTTTGACCTTATCAAATAAAAAGGTGATTCTTTAAAAAAAGAATAATATGCCCTTCACATAATGTTGAACAGCCCTGATAGTCAATCGCCTGGTCAAATAAGCTAATTCTGGCTAGTTGTATGGAATTCGTTCTATGGGGAAATAACGAAATATAATGTTTCATGTTCTATAACGAAATGCCTCATTTCATGTAAAAAATAGTTTGAGTTCATTATGCTAATAAATTTAAAACAAGAAATCCTTATATAAATATACAGCATGTCTCAACGTAGGGTTTTCAAACATCTGGGATAGATGGAATATGCCTGATTTGTATAGCTTTCGCTAATGTTATAAGGAAAGCACAAGAAATGAGAAAAAAAAACATAATCGGAAAAAACTATGTACGGAGCACAAGACTCTCCTGCCACTTTCTTGGTTCATTAATACTGACACTCTCAATAACACTTTCTTGCTTGTGAAGTAAATTCATTTGGACAGGTTTCAAAAATTAGATTATTGAATTGAAAGATTATTGAATTTTTACGCAACTAAATGATTAATATAGAATGTACTTTAAAAATTTTTTTATCATCTTTTTGATACGGCAATAATAAATAATACTTTGAAAGATTAAATTTAAATTCCAATATACTATTTAAAAAAAATTAAACCAAAAAAATTATAAAAAATATAAAAAAAGAATCCGGCCTGAAGACTTTTTCAAGGGTCACCCTCAGGCAGGGATTCAAAGAAAGGGATTTTTTCTGTGAGGAAATACAGACATTGTCTAATAATGATTCCTCGTGACCCGAAAATCCCCTGAAATTATGCTCAAGAGATATACCATTTTAACAGAAAGGAAATATAAAACAACAAATTAGAAGAAATTAACCACAACAAAGTAAAAATACAATAACAATAAAAACAAAAAATATCACTAAAATTAAAAATTAAAAACGAAAAGGCCAGTACATACCATCAACAGTCAAGGAAACTTTAAACTATCGATTGTGATTCCCTGTTTTTAAAAAACTAGCGGTAAATTATGTAAACAGATGTAGGCTCCCAGCGCCATCTATTGAGTGATCCAATATGCAAGGAAAGTTCTATTTTTATTTAAGCCAAAGAATTAATCCCAAACCATACCTTGTTTAATTAAAAAATTGACATTACAGTAATTTCTAGGAAATTCATTTTTAATTAAATTTTTAAGGAGGTTGTTTGATGCTTCAATATAAGAATTTTTATTATTGCAAACCCTTTTGATCCTGTTAACTTGTGAGGAAATTAGATTTTTGAAAATTTTAGAGTTTAGATTGGAATGGTAGTTACATAGTTTTGTTATTTTAAAGTTGAAATCATCCCTTTTATCGTATATACCAACTATTGTTTTATCATTAGCAATTTCGATTTTTAAATCCAGAAAGGTAGCCTCAAGTTGATTTTTATATGTATCTTTTAGAATTAAATTTTTTGGATAGCAATTAGTAATAATATTAGTATTGTCGAAGTTAATCAAAAGTAGGTCATCAATATATCTCCACCCGTTTATTAAATTATATTTAATTATTTTTTTCTCATAGTAATGCAGGAAAATATTAGCTAAAGCACTTGAGAAAGCTGTTCTCATTGGAATGCCCTTGACTTGTTTATAAAAATTAATACCATTAAACACGTAATTTTCAGTAATATTAAAATTACATAACTGAAGCCAGTTATTTTTAGGAATGATATTTTCATTTAAATATTCGTCATATATAAAAGTGCAGACCTTTATTAATTTTTCATGAGGTAGATTAGTGTATAACTTTTCGAAATCAAAAGTATTAAGTTTATTAATGTTGTTATCTTTAAGAAAATCCAATACTTCTTTGTTACTAGAAATAATAAAGTTGTCTTCATTTTTTATTTTGTACAGGATAATTTTTAAGTATTTAAAGAAATGTTTACCCGTATAGTAATTATAACTGCCAGTGCTACAGGTTACGAATCTGAATTTTAATGGATTTTTATGAAATTTAACTGTTGGGAATAAATAAGGATAGTTAAGAGAGCAAGTCTTAGTTTTGGTTTTTTTTGCGAAAACTAGCATTCTTTTATCTAATTCCTTTTTCCCCGTGTTCTTTAACATATAAGTTTCATTAGAGTTATATTCATTAATTAAAAGATCTTTATAATAATATTTACAAATTAAACAGAAATTATTTGCTGATTTATCTATTACTGTAATAACAAATTTTTCTTTTAAATTTTTTATTTCGTTTTTTAATGTTTTACTAAAATAAATCCCACGTTCTTTAGATATGTCAAAATCAGTATTCATTTTTAGTTTAATTTCCTTTAAAATTCTCACTTTCCATTCCCCGAAACCTTCCGCAGGCCAATGGTATTTTCTAGATAATTTGGCAATAAAAACATCCAAATCATTACCAATAGAAATCAAAATTTTGTTACGTTTTATTTTTTCTCTTAATCTAAATTTTGTTCCTCTTCCCATCAAATCTCTTAAAGAGTTGGATTCAATAATTTTTAAATTACCTGTAATAATATGACCTTTATCAATATCTATAAAATCTTTATATTTTTCTTTGTTACAGTAACAATCTGTTTTATTTATTTTATCTAAATTTTTGCTATAGTAATTATAATTACAAATATTTTTCTTTAAAGTTGAAGTGTAACTAAACGCTATTGATACAGTTGTTTTATCTGCAAGAGGAAAAAATATATTATTATTATGTATAATTTTGGGTAATTTTAGATATTCGAAGTAAATATCCAAGAATTTAATCACACAGTATTCTTTGAAAACATTATTTTTATTATTAAAAAGTAAATTGTTTTTTCCAATGTTAAGTTTACATTTAATAAGATTTAGAATAATACATTTAGTGTACGAATTTTTAAACTCTAATTCCCCGAATTTATTATTTAAAAACCATTTCATTTTATTATTTCTAAGACCAAAAATGTATTTCCTAATTTTGTGAATGTTTTCACTATTGTGTTGCAGATTACAGTAATTTTGAAATTCCTCAAATATAATTTGAAAATTGCCTCCTTTCCCTTTACCTCTTTTAAATTTTTAAATATGTTAAATTTGTTACAAATGCAATTATTGTTTAAATCTGCATAACCTTCCCCATTTAATTTACTATTGAGACCATAAGGAAATAAAGTGTTCAGGTTGCAAATATAAATGTTTTCCAGATCTAATCTTTTGTTTAACTCGTTAATATTGTCTTCTATAATGTAGAAGACATTCTATATCTATCTATCTATCTATCTATATATATATATATATATATATATATATATATATATATATATATATATATATATATATATATATATATATATATATATATATATATATATATATATATATATATATATATATATATATATATTATGAATGAAAAAATGATACGAATATTTTATAAGACAATCGCTTTGGTAAATATTCAAATCAATTTCAATCAAGGCAAGTCATAGCGATTGCCCAGCCGGCGATGTTTTGTTGATAATCACCATGACTTGCTCTCGATGAAACTTTCTGCTCGAAGTCTATTTCTTGATTTCATTTTTGTTGACTGAATGAACTTTCTGTTGACGCAGCGAATCCTCTCTTGAATCTCTATAATAACATTTTGCAGCTACATTTATTAAGAGGAGGACGGATTCAATACAGCTTAAATAACGGCCATTGTGGCAGTCAGAAATTCGTTTGACTGTGACCATTCGACAATAAGTAATAAGAGCAATTTCTGTGCCACATACGTTTGCGATATATATATATATATATATATATATATATATATATATATATATATATATATATATATATATATGTGTGTGTGTGTGTGTGTGTGTGTGTGTGTGTGTGTGTGTGTGTATTACGGCCAAAGCCCGAAATACGGCCAGTTCGCGAATTGGCCGGCCAATTCGCGAACTGGCCAAGAGGTTTGGCCAAAGTCCGAAATACTTGCAATTAATGTTGCATTTTCTACTTTGGCTGGCCATTTCGAGAAGTGGCCGGGAATCCTTGGCCAAAGCCCGATGCGAAAATCTATACTTATAAATAAAACTCAATGTATGTTTGTGCTCGCGCGCGCGCGCGCGCGTGTGTGTGTGTTGGCGCTCTACAGTCCAAACCGTTTGACAAACAGTTATCTAATTTGGCATATATATACCTTGCAGGTCGGAAATGTGCACAGTAGAGCGATTTTTTTAAATTTTTAATTAGAATTTTAATTAAAAATTAAGCGTAATTTCGGCGTTTTGTCGCTATAACCAGAAAATATTACAGCACAAAAGCGATTTTTGCATCAAATTAAACCTTTTTTTAATTAAAGCTTAAAATTTAATTTATAAATTATGCTTAGATTAAATTATGCTAAAATTTAATCTGCACGAGCACGTCAAATTAAAAAAAAAATAGCTTTTGTCAACGTGTTGCCATCACATTGATAGAAGTTTAAATTAAAAAATAAATCAACTATTATTGCAAATTTAATAAACAAAATTGTAATTTTCTGCAGATGTCTGTGTAAAATAAAAAAAATGAAATAAGATATTTTCTGAAAAGTAAAAGGAGGAAAAGTTACTATGAACTTTGACAATACCTATATTATTAATTCTATAAAACAATTTAATTTAAGGCAAACATAGTTTAATATACTTAGGATAATCATTCTAATCAGCTACCATCAGCTACTTTGGGGCATACATTTGCTAACAAAATGGTCTAAATGAACTAAATAATTATATTTAGTCAATAAATGCTCCGATGAATCAGGAATTTTAAATTTTTACATAGGTCCTCTACCCTTCGAATCATATTTAACAAAATATTCTTGAGAAATCAATATTTTTAATAAAAATTGTTGAACTCCAATCAACTAAATCAATCACTAAAACTGATTGATTTATGAAATTTCAATATCACTCTTCTACAAAAACTGGCGATTTTAGACCACTTCACCGACTGTCTCAATGAAGATACGCTAATCCTCTCCAGGGTTTCTCGACATTGAGTATAAAAAGTATAAAAAGCCTGCGAGTATAAAAATGTTGATAGTTCTGAAACTGATGCATAAAAACTTCATAAATGGGGTCAGATTTCACTGCCGAACGACTCTGATTTCAATTTTCATATTTAAAAAAAAGACATGGTTAGCTTTAATATAAAAAGCTTTTATATTGATTGCAGTTTAACATTTCCACTTTAATTTAAAATAGAAATTTTATGGATACTGACGGAACATTAGGGAAATTAGTACAATGAAACAGAACTGTTTAAGGCCTACATAAAAGTACGACTGAATCATATAACTTCCAAAATATGAAGCTCAAAAATATTTTGCAGAAAAAGCTACTAAGAGAGCAATTTACATTAATTGAAAATTTTAGCGATCATTAATACTGGTGAACCGGCTGGTCGCCAAAGGCGACTAGTGGTAAATAAAAAAGTGGTAAGTTTACAGCAACATTGGCCAGATCGCGAATTGGCCGGCCAATTCGCGATCTGGCCGATTTCGGGCTTTGGCCGTAACATATATATAATATATATATATATAAATTAATGCAAATAGTTATTTCGAAATTTCTTATTTTTTTAATTAAAATAAATTAATTTAACTATTAACTATTCGATTTTTCATTCCCTCAAGTAAAAAATAAAAAAAAATAAAAAATATGATGAGTAAATTATTTTTTTAAATCGCTAATGGAATTTTCCAAAATTCTTATTATTAAATACATAAATCCTAAATTAGCTGCAACTATTGATTTTTTTTTTTTTTTTTTTTGCTCTTGCAGATCTATTCTGTCAAGATACTGATTATACGTCCTTCTTCAATAATCACAAAAAAATGTGAAAGCAACGACTTCACGACAAATCATCTCTTTTCCTCTTTGCTTGAAAGCTGATTTAATTATTTTAGATGTAAACTCATAGAAAAAATGCGATTTTATTTAATTTAAATATGATAAAACCAACAGCTGGTAACTACCAACTGTTAGTGCAATAATACTCATTCGAATATTTAATATGAACTACGTTAAAAAGTCAATTTTTGAAAAATTTGACTTTTTTTGTATTTAATATTCTTGATAGTTAAACAGTTTTCTTAATAAAACTGTTTGAACTTCGTTTCTATGTCTATTTTTCAGAAATTATACCGATTTTTATATTACTTTTATATACGTTTTTATAATATTTTACATCTTTAAATGGTATTTTGTCAAATTTTTATTTTTGTAGAATTTTCGTACGAAAAATATCTTGAATTAGAATCTATACTAATGTATTGGAATCTTATCTAATCTATTAGAATGCACATTTTTTCAAAAATTTATATAGTAATTTCCGAATATTTTCGGCAGTTTTTGAACTAAAGAATAAGTGATCTATTCATTTAAAAATATTCTAAAGTTATTTTAATACTTCACAAAGCGAAAAAAGTCAAAAATTTCTTGTTGTTCATTATCCCACCCTAATATTTAAAGAATGGAATGTCCATATTTTAATGCTCAGCGCTTGTTTTTCTTCAAAACAACAGCAGTGACGACCATTGTTACTTGGCAGAGACCCACATGACAATCTTTTTTGTCTTTTTAAAATCTATAGGTTTTTATTGTTGATGATTTTTCTTCACGAGTCTTCAACTACTTTTCAAAATACACGAAAATACTAAGAATGATGGGTTGGATACACATTGGATTGTTAAAAGAGACTGAACTGATAAAAGCAGGCCTGAAACATTTCTTATCCTGTCGCGTATTGTAGCACTTTCACTTTTTGAAAGTGGCATGTAAAAATCAGTCAAAATAAATGGATACAACGAAGTTGCTCTCAATTTAGATGTCTGATTATTTTTACTTTTAAAAGCTTAATTAGGAGAAAGGGAAAGAGTTTGTTTCTGAAATCTCAACATTTATTCCTTAATTTGAAATCACTATTATGATTTCGTTATGATTTTTTGTAATTTATCATTGTTTCACCAATGGTTATTTTTGTATCGCTTTTACAGAAGCTGTTTTTATTAAACTTTGAAATAGTAATAAACTTGTTTGGCGCAGTATAACCTTCATATTGGTTCTTGTGCCTTAAAAGCTAAAGAGAAACCAAGCCAAACCAAACTAAAGAGTGGTTAAATTGACAGCTTATTTTTTAGTTCAGGAATTAAGTAATAAATTTCAGAAGTTATCTGCAAAATTTTAAATCAAACGATAAACTTCTCAAGTAAAATATTTTTTACTTATACATCTTTTTTTTTAAAAAAGGTTCCTTTTTGAATTTTTGAAAAACTTTTAACTCATATGCTTTGGTTTCAGAGACATTCTTTTACATTTTTTCAATCATTTTTGTATGCAAAAATTCAAAAATATAACTATTTTAAAGCGTCTTTTTAAAAAAATCATTCTGAATGTAGTCACGAAAGATTCATGAAAATATGTCTGTTTATCTAATTACAAAAAAAAAAAAAACATTTTTCCCAAAAAGTTAACATTTTTTGAACTTCTTAATCCTGTTTTCATCAAACAGTTTTTTTAACAACGGAAATATAATATTAAAAAAAGAGCATTCATTGCCAATTTTTGTCTTTTACGACTACAGAGAAATAAAGGTAGGATACCAATAGAGATTAGCGTTACACCTTCTCTGCTGTATCAACATTTCCTATAGATATCTCTCCAAAAAATGAAAGCATCAATTCATTACCAGTGAAGACAAGCCGAGGCCTCCGCCGTAAACTTTTTCCCATTTTCGCATCCTCCTGCCTCTCTTTATTAAACAATGTATTTGAAGTATCTTATTACAGCAGAATAAAGTAGTTCTTTTAAGACCTTTTGGAAAACACAGTTTCATCAGGGTCGTTGCGAGAAAAATAAGAGAAAATGTGTCGCCACCACAGCGGAAAGGGTAATCAATTTTTCGGCCCCTACACAAGCCGGCGTTAAAGCGTAAATGAAAGCTTTGAACTCTGACCAGGTCTCCTCGAAAAGTGTAACGGTTTGTATTAAATTTCTCCTCGCCTGACTTGAGGGGAAATATTTTATTTTGCCCCGCGTCTTGTTTGAACGAAACCTCTCCTTTTCCCTCATTACAGGCGACAACTTCTGACTGAAGGGAACGAGATTTTATACACTTCTACTTAATTATAAAAGAAACTCTGGATCTGATAGATTCCAGGCACTGATTAAAGAGCTAAACCCGCCCATTTTCGTGCAGTTTCAAGTGCATGCGTTTTGCTTTGTTGAGATTTGTTAAATCTGAAAGGCACCAGTAACATTTTCATTAAAAGGACAAAATGTTAATAAAGTAGTTTTTTACGAAGAAGCAACCAATGTCTTCCTTCCAGTTAAAGACGATCAGATCATATTAAATCATACATTTCTCTAAAAATTCCTGATAAATACATTTCTCTTCTTTCCTGATAAATGATTCTTTAAATTATAAATTTAAGAAAAGTAGTTAGTTTACAATATTATCTTATTAGAAACTTATTGAAGAGTTACGAACCCGTCACGTCTAAGTCATTGGGCCTTTCTATGTTTATTTCAATTAAAGAAATTGTAAAAAAAATTGTTTAAAGCATTTGATGTATTATTTATTCCATCCATTTTAAGTTTGCATGTATTGTTTAGAATAAATAACTCAATTTTAATTCATTATAACTATATAAGCTGCTTTTAGGTATTAAATGATTTTAAAATTCTGGTAGGAGAAAAAAAATAACGAAGCTTTCAAACAAATTTTGCACAAATTGTATTTTTAAATATCTGGATTTTAAATTTCAGCAGTATAAAAAAGTTCCCTTAAAAGCACCTAACGTCAAGAAAATAATGAAATGGGACTCATTGTTTTATTAAGTAGAATGTTAAAATTAGATTAATATATTTTAGTCTATCTTCTAAACGGGAGAAGTATATTGATTTTGAGATTTATTCATTTGATTCATGCATTTATTGTCAATTACATAAATTGATTTAATGTGAAGAAAACTGTAATATCAGTTTTCAGTCTTAATTATTTATTATAATATATAAGAAAATATTATAAAATAAATCAATAGGTAGCTATTGAAAAATTAAAACCTTCAATGATTTTTGAATTATTTTAAACAAATAGCATAGCTTTTTAGGCCCCCATGATTAAATATTTCATGCGGCATTTGCGATTCACCATTCTTTCGCTTGGAACAGAAATTTATTGTTTTTCCCATTTTATAGATCTCGTGAATGAATGAAATTCCTTTAGATGTTCGAAAATCACTTACTGTTTCATTTTAAAGTAAAGCTGGCAATGTTTCTTATTTTTTGAACACAAATAATGCAAGCGCGGGTGTTAAAAGAAATTAAAATAAAATGTATCAACACTAATTTTAAAAATAATTTTATGAAATGTATTATAAGTTTTGTCAAATTCATTATCTTAAATTTTGTGAAAAAAAATCAAAAGTGTTTATAATTATTATTCTAAACATTAAATTATCCAACATTTCCTAGAAATACTGCATTTTTCTAGAAGTTTTATTTTGCCAAACTGATTCAACAGTTAAAAAGAGTATTTAAATTAAGAAACTATATGATAGATAAGCAAATATAACGAATAGAAATGCATTATATTTTACATGCCAGAGAAAAGAAACACAATAGGATGAAAACAATAAAAATATGATACTTAGATAAAGATGCCAATTAACATTATTTAAAGCATAAAATGATAGAATGCAAAACTCTCACCATGGAAATGTTTTGCTCTGAAGAAAAGACCATTACAAAAATTTAAAATGTGATATTTAATCTAATACCTAAATTTATGATACTTTGGCTAAAAAAAAATACAAACTTGATTTACAGATCTGAAAATGTAAATGAATGAACAGTTATGACATTAAATATGAACTTTAATGCTATAATTGTTGCTTTCCTTTAACAATTTAATAATATATTATAGATTCTATCAATTTTATATTTTCATGTAACTAAAAAATTTGAATTGTGACTAAGTAGTCATATTTTATAAAATTTCAAATAAAATCTTAAAAAACTGTATCCGAAATTTTTTTTTTCGGTTTTTAAGTAGTAATATAAAACATCCATTTATTCAGTTGAAGACTATGTAACGTTACTCATAACGGCTTGTTAAAACAAATTTTATATATGTATTTCTAAATTATTCGGAAAGTTCCCTGAAAACTGTCGTCACATATGTTGGTTAAAAATCCGTTTCGCTTCCTTTTTCATTTGCATAGAGCTCTTTACCTAAAATATTGAAACGATCTCTTTTATCCTTAAAAGCAATTTAGATGCATTTATTTTTCTTTCCCTTGGTTTTTTCCCTCTCTTACCCACTCAAAAGCAGCGCATTTCAAATATTTAAATGAAAGATAAATAGTATTTCAAGACGTTTAACCTTTTGAAGGTGTTTTTTCAGCAAACTCGTCGTAAATATTTATGAAAAATTTGAATTCTTAAAATTCTTTTGTTGTGAAAATACTCTTTCGTTGATTCGTTTGTGGAATGAAAATGGAAATTATACCGCAGCATGCATTTTATTTCTTTTCAAGCAATTCCCAACCTCGGCAAAGGGTTGGGAGGAGGGAATCACTTCAACAGCCTTTTTCAGAACGAATTACTAAAAAAAATACTCGCATTTCGTATTGTATAAATGGATGTTGAAATTCAGCAAAATGCGACTCTTCTGTTAGTCATTTTAATGATTTCACTATGAGAGAAATGACAAGTTTTTGCATCGTCACATTTTGTTGAAAGTAATCACAATTTGTAGTAATATTTTGATTGCAAATTTGAATATCCAAATCACATTAAAATGTCTGATGCCTTTTCCGATAATACAAGTTGCAAGTAAGGATGATGCCGCATGGTGTGATTTCCCTATTCTGAAGTTCGCCATTGCATTCATTTAAACAGTAATGAACAAGGATCTAATTATATATAAAATATATTGATTCTTTAGAAAATAATATAGCGAAAGACCCAATCAATCATTTTTTATAAGAGATGGACATGCAGTTCCGTTTTGTAAATAGTCTGAGCAGAGAGTCTGATATATTTATAAAAAAACAACCGGAATACTTGAAATGAATTTAGTTTGAAACATACTATTCATCAATATTCCGTATAACACTGATGTATCATTAGGATGAAACAAATAATCCTGGATAATAGTTTAATATCTTGAAAAGTACCTGATATATTTATAAAAATCGATATTTCGTGTAATAAAACTGTGGGATTAAAACAAAGAAAAATTCATGCCATTTATAATAGATGCTTAAAAATATTTACCAATGATGAGATTGATAGCAGCATTCTATCAACTATCAACTTAATTTGTCACAGAAGATAAATCTATTTCAATTGACGACAATTTAAATATATTTATTTCAATGTGAGCTGCCGGAAAAACTAAGCAAAATTTTCAGCGATTAATATTTAATATAAAAGGTGTCTTTTCATTCTCTATTACTTCATTCTCTATTACTTACTATTCTATTACTTCTTAACTTAAAGTTTATTTTTTAGCGTTTTGCTTATTCGAGAATTAGTATTAAGATGGCACCTGCCTTTGCAAACTTCTATGCCATATCTGTGTGATTATCTGTCCCAACAACATCAAAGTATGCGTACATCAGATCGAAAGGTAGAGGATCGTTTGTGGATGGACGGAATCCTTAGTCTGGAGGCCAGCGACTTACGGATTGATATCTTATTATTTGATGCTTGCGTCGGAAGGTTATAAAATTCTATCATCTTTTAATGAATTTGAATTCATTAAATTCTTACAAAAGACTATAATTAGTTTTCAATCATTCATGTGTCTATGTTATTTCCTCAAAAGAAATTACCATACACGGAAATCCATAATTTTGAAGGTGAATTAAGGAGTAACTTTGTAGAAATTATTCTTTGTATACATAATGCTCATTACATCATGAATCCCCCCGCCCTCGCATGCCATTAAAATTTTAAATACATTTTCCAACAAGTGTTGTGAAAACAGAAATATCAGTTATTTCAGGGAAATGAATAGGATCTTGTTACAATTTTAAATATGACATTTGATGTTTCTTTTTATTTTCTTATAAGAATAATTATTAGCAGAAAATATTAAGGACATCTTGTAGAGAAAACCGCGAGAAAAAGAATTTGATTGTGGAACAGTTAATGACTTTAAATTTGGACAATATTTTTAACTCTGTCGAGTAAACTTCTCAGTTCTTATACATTATAGATGCAAGGTGACTGAGTTTGATATTCGATGCCATAGGTTAAGAACGAGCGCAGCTTTTCAACGGGACTCACAGTCAATTTATGAGTTAAACATAATCTATCATACAATATTTAGATAATTATCTAAACCCTACTTAAGAATATCACCTAAAAATTAATCTATGATAAATTACATGTTAAATATCAACGATAGTTTGATAGATCATTAAAAAAATTTAGTGTTAAGTAATCCAGTGCCATATTAATTATTAATCTATTCGTAAAATATTATTTAAAAGCTTACGGAGTAAACTAACTCAACTTTCGTTATTTTCATTCATAAGATCTGCTTCTCTAATGAAAGAAAGGATACGAAGATCCATTACTTCTTCTTAAATCCATTACTTCTACATTATTAAGAAAATTATTCACAAATCCTTGGACGGCACTACCGTAAACATCATGCTACACAAAGCATCAAACAAACGTTCATTAATGTGAATCGTATTTGTCCATCCACAAGAAAAGAAAAAGCTTTATTCTATCCACCCTCTCTTCATATACCTTGGGATAATCAGAACCTTTGCGCTCCGCTCTTCAAATTTATTCCATAGCTGTTGTCACCTCTTCCCCAAAGTGTACGCTCCGACCGAAAGGTTTTCGTGAAGAATACGAGCTAATAATAAATAATGGATGGCTGAAGACCATCCTCGGGAAGTTTTTGCCCCCCTACATTATTTAGATACACGACCACTGAAAGTACATTAACTGCCCTCCGCTGTAATTACGTAGTGCAAATTAAATTTTCCACTCGCTGCCCAGTTTTCAAGGCTTTAATTATGGTTTGTGGCTCTGCTAATTGCGTTTGTGCCCCCCAGGAAGCGCCCGCGCCAAGGAGGCCGGAAGGAGAGGAGGTTGCAGCGTCTGGGGGAGGGGGGGGAGGTCTCTATCTCGAAATGGAAGGCAAGTGCGTACAGTCTAAGGATCCTTCTGCACACGACGGAATTCTAATCAAGTATAATATCGGCTAACTTGCGGAGTAGTTAATCTAAGGTTGTTGCTAAAACGCTCAAGGGACCGTTATGTGATCATGGGGAGGGGATTTTTGTGTCATCGGGAGATCTCGGAGGTGCGTGGTCTGGGGTCTTTGAAGAAGTGGCTGGGAGTCATTAGACGACCCTATGGTAAACAAACATTAAGCCTTGGTAAGTGAAGCACAAAATCGAGCGCCGAAATTTGTCTGCCGCTGAATGTTGTATGTGTTTACGAATTGTAAAACTCTTAAGTCTTATTTGGGAGGAAATGTTTTTAGGATTCAATGTATTTTTTTTAATCAGATCCGTTTTAACCATAATGACACAGACTTCTAGAAACCAAAGTGGTACCAAAAATGAAACCATGTTAGAAGTTCAACGATATGTCTAAATCAGAATAAAACTCCTTGGAAGTTTGAAATTAAAAATTGAGCTTTTGGATTGGCACTGAGGAACGATAACAAATAGTTGAAATTCTTTGAAACGAGTGTATTGACAGAGAATTAGAAACCTGCCATATTACCAGAATACGGAAAAAAAACAACGTAGGCTCCGATATTTACAAAAACTATACCTCGGTTAGTGCAGAATGAAATTGGAAATACAATTTTGCTTCTAGGAAGTTGTACTTTTCATAGTTTGAATGTTTGGTAAATATGTGTTGGATTCTGATGTTTTAAGGCTCTTTATAAGCTAAAATATAAAATAGGCAACTAACATGAAATTAACAGCAGAATTTTTTTTTCTTCTGAGAGATGTTGATACAAGACAGTATTTAAGAATTATAATATTCTATGTAAATATTTTGGTAAATAAGTTAAATTCGTATTTTTAAAGTTAGATTTCCGTTTAGGTTTATTGATTATTAATGACCAATTGTGCATAAAAAATAGTTAAATTTCCATTACAAATATAAAATAAAGTTAATATGATAGAAGCAGTTGAAATATGTAAATAAAGAATGCAATTACGAGAGTCCGAGTCATAATTGAAGTAAAATTTTGATAAAAATCTAAAGGTATGTTTACAAGAGGGACTGAAGTTTTTTTAATTTTAAAATATAAAATTATGAATTTGTAAGATATTTCCACAATGAGAGAGTAACTAGAAGAGTAGGAAAATAGGGTATACATTAATGATTAAAAAACAGATGTGACAAAAAATTACAAAAAAATAATTAACCTAACTTTTTTGTGAATTGAATGATTTAAGACCATTTTATTAAATTCCAGTATTTATAATGTGGAATAAAGTATCAAAATATTTTTTCCAGATATAGTGAGACCTATTTAATATCCTTAATTTTTATTTCTTGGTATAGGGGAAAGATTTCTAATGTTTACAGCACCTATATTTAAAGATTAATTATTTAACATTAGCGTTAATTGAACAAAAATACTTCAAACGTAACTTATGCCCTGCAGATGAAAGCTCAAATAAACAAAAAGAAAAGAAAAGTTCAATAAAAAAATAAAGGCAAAAACTGGATTTGATCATCGGGCGCAAAATTAATAAGATTATAGTTTAAATGTTATTATTGAATTAAGTATATTAACATGGAAATTTTATTAAAATAAAAATTTAACAGAACAAAAGAATTATGTGTCACATTATATTAAAAAACTTATATTTAAGAAAATATTTCTTTGAAGAGAGGATTTTCATTAAGAAAATTACGCAGCAATGCCATATTAAAGCACTTATATTAGCCTTTTTGTCATCCAAAAATCTGTGAAATGTTTCGTTATTTAATAAGATTCACCACTGAAGATATTTCTATTAATACACTTTTGTCTCACAATCAGGAAATCTCAGTCGCTCTATTTAAGCAGGAGATCAAAAGCAACAATGCAAAATATAACATATTGAACGATTATTTTTCGAAAACGATTGTGTCCATTTATCTAGCATTCAGAATATTTTGAATCAATGATATGCATTTTAGAAACTAAATTTTAATAAAAATAATACTAATTTCGAATTTTTGAGGTTATTAATAAAAAATATTGTTTAAAATGTACTTGAAGAATATAAGTAATTAATTAGTTTTTAGTAAATGTATCGTATAACAGGAAAGAAACTATTTTATTGGCATATTAAATTAAATTGATTAACAAAAAACAATTCTGATAAGGAAAAATTTTGAAAGTGGATAAAAGACTGAAAATATGATTAAAAGTCCTTATTAATGCTAAATATTAATTCTGAAACAGTACCTCAAAAATAAAATATTTGATTAATAAATTCCAACTAAGAAAATATTTGGAATTTAATTTCTTAAAAGATTAGAAATTTCTTGATAAAATGAAATATTTAAGCAAAATTTTTGATTTTCAAATGCAATAATTATCCTAATGTTAAAATTTATTTTAAAAATTAAGATAATGTACATCCACTGGAAACTTACAGAATCTTAAAAATACATTTTAATTTAATTTTATTCAAATTCAAAAGCGGATAAAATCCTTTCATGCACGAATTTTTGTAAAAATACTGCTCAAAACTAATTAATTATTAGGAATATTCATTTACGGATTAATTATTTTATTCCTAAACGAATAGAATTAATTTTATTTCAAAAAATGTTTGGTTTCTTCAAAGAAAATATTCGTTTACCTTTCAAGTCATTCATCTTTAGCAAAGCTAGCATGGAAAGACACGCATTTCTTACCTGAAAAAAAGGAAAGGGAAAATTAGAGGCTCATCATATTACTTCATATATTTACTAGCAAATGAATTTCGCATAGAAATGGATATAATTTTTTTTTCAAAAATTTCCGAATATTTTATAATTAAAATAAATTGTACTATTTCTAAATATGTCAATAATTTATTCGAGTAGTCTTTTGCTATGAACCAATCAAATATGGTTTCATCCAATTTAAATATGTGTAGCGCATGTGAGAGGGTTATTACAGGCAATAAAAATTTCCCGTAATCGGTGCTCCTTCATAATAAAGCTCATAATCATTGCTCTCTTCGTATGTCAAAATATCACATTCTGTTTACTTCACAACCAATTTGTTCCCCTAATGATGTCTCATGTCAGTTTTTTTTTCCTGGGAAAAATTTGCCCAATAGACAACAGTTCTCAAGCAATGCAATGATAAAAGTGCAGAAATAGCTAAAAAAGGGATATTTGCATCGTTTGTTTTTATAACTGTATTTAGCACATTTTACCTTTATTTTCATCTTTTTGTTGCGTTTGAAGCTTCACTCCACTCATTCCTTGTTGCATCATCATATTTTAAATGGTTTTGTCTCTGTTCATTCGATTTTTCATTTTCGTAAATTACTTATAATCTGCTTTTAAATTTTACCATTTGTTTGGTGCAGCATGACCAAATGTGGCTCTTGCGCCAATAAGCGGCACAAAACAAACAAAAAAGCAATACAAAGTGCGTCTTTGTAATAAAACTGGCGAAAATGCTAAATGCGCAAGGCAAGTACACTAAAGGAAATATCAAGTGAACATCTTCTAAAAGTAACTTTCGAAATATTTTAGGGGTAGTGAGAGCAGAAATTTCACAAAAATAATTGCTTATATTCAGTAATACTAGAAATATTAACCGGTAAATAATGTTTTAAAAAAATCATGTTATGATAGCAAAATTTATCATATAATTAGATTCGTAACTTTAAAATAAAAAAATAAATAAATGAAATTTCTTTCTGGGAACGTAATTTTTTGTTCAATAAATATAACTTCTTAAACATGTCTACATATTATTCTATGAAACAACGACACCAATTTTTTAAAAATATTGTTTGCTTATCCCTTTGTTAAGGGCGATGATTCCTAAGATCTCCTTTCCTTATTTACAAAGTACCGATATTCTATTTTCATAATCCAATACTTATAACATATATATTTTTGTGTGTATTATTTACAATTTAGCAACCATGTAAAAAAGTAATAGATAAATAAATAAAAAATAAGATAAATAAAATTATTTTCGTTATTAGAATTACAGATTTATCTGCTATTGCTGCAATAAAAACGAATTAGTAACTACTGATTCAGGTATTATGAAAAAAAAAACTTATAATTAGGCTATCCAATATTACTATCAAAACTCAAGAAATTGGAAAAATATAAAAATCCTGTTACACATCAATATTTTCTAGCAATCAGGTTTAGCATTTTATTGTATTCTCAACATAAATAGACACTGCTGACATGTAAATTTCACTAACTTTTACTTTCAAAACGTCAGCATACTTATCATTTCAGTACATTTTCTTGTAAACAAGAAAGTCATTATCAAGTAATGACAGTTTCAAGGTTGAAAGTGGCCAGTGAAAGTTTTGAATGATTTAACCAACTGTCGATGATGCTACTTTTTAAGTAGCTTTTAATGAGAATAAATGTAATTTGGCTATTTTTTCTCTTTAAAAGAAATAAAAAAATATATAATTTTATTATTAAAAGCATCATTTAAAAGAAATCAAAATGGACACTTTTTTGTTGCTCTTTCAAAACAAACAAATAAAGAAAGAAAGGAACTCGACAAATGTTATTGAAAGAATGATCAAATCTTATTGAAACAAATATATTTTTTCTTGCATTCTGATATTACTTCTTGATTATATATTTCACATACGAAAACATCAATCTGGTGGCTTTCCAGCAAGAGGACTTTATGGATGTCTTCCAAAATAAAAACTATAATTCCTAAATAATTTTATATAATATATTAACTTCCGCCTTTTTACCTAAGATAAATGATATATAAATTTATAAATAATAAGATATAATTTTATAAATACTGCATTCACCCAGATCTGGCATTTCTTCCGTGCGATTGATATTCCTGTCCATATTCTTGAAATGGAGACTAGAAAACAGATCTCGGGGCTTTTACCTGATTATATATATATATATATATAATTTAATTATATATATTTTAATTTAATTATATATATTTTAATTTAATTATCTATAATTTAATTTAAAATATGTAAGTAAAGAAGTTGCTAATTTAGATTAGGTAATCTATCAGATCGCAATTATCCAGGCCTTGTAAGACACTTGGGAATGAATTTCGGGCAGGAATTTCATTCATCCTTTTATCAGTCCGCATTGCTGGTCCATGAAGGTACTAAAAGAATTTTAAGCAATCAGCAATATACCGGCTTTTTGTTTTGTTTAGGAACAAATATATAATATACTGAAGCGATCCAGCAGATTGCTACCCGCGTACGGAAAGTTAAAAATTATTATATTTCATTAAGTGATTCGAATTCGACTTGAAAAATCAAGCGTCAAATAAATAGAATTAACCGTACAAAAACAGAGAGATACAGTCATATTATTAAAGTCATAGTATCCCTATTACTGCCTAGATCATTTATGAAGTAAAATAAGTTTATCTAAAATAAATAAATAATATATAAAAAAAGTTTAAAAATTTAATTTTGTGTACATATTTTATACCAAACAAGGGAAATATACAGTCTTACTGTTATTTCACTAAGTTTCCGAGCAATTTTTCTTATTTATCCAGTTAATGCTTAGAGTTAAAATTTTATTACAATATAATTTCTAATGAAACTAAGCTTAAGTAAATAAACTATTCATTTTCACTTAAAAATATATATCTTATTATGTGACATGTGAGATTTTCCTTTCGTATTTCACTTTAGAAATCTGCAATTTCAATTTCACTCTACTCACATACATACATTTTCTCTGTCAGTGATTCTTTTGTCTCTCATTTACTACTATTAGATCTTACTTTAGTTTCTTTGCTTCGTTCTTTTTTCTGTTAATGCATTCGGTTGATTATTTCCTCCAGCTATGAGTTAATGATGATTAACTTCAGTTTCTCTCGCTATTTCCCTGATGAGTTGAATGCGAAATCTCATTTATAGTTATGATTTCTTTAAATATATTACATTTATTTTAAATCGCATTCTTAGAAATCATTTATATGATTATTATATATCCTCTATAATCTACAACAAAGTCTTTAATAATTATTTTTTCACCAAAGAAAGTATTTTTTCTCCAGTTTCTTATTTACGTAAATAAAACTAAAACGTCAATTATTTTTTTTTGTCGCCTACAGCAATATAAATTGTCGAATAAACTTTATTTACATAATAATATAGAAACTAAAAAAATTATGATGGTCAAACGATAATTAATTAATAAACCTTTTATTATTTTAAAATTGAGTTCCCATTACACAAATAAACATCATGATGACGACTATCATTTGTTTTGCAATCTGAATTCAAAATGGCTAAAACATAGGACTGAGAGATTTTTAAGACATTGAAAAATGCCTCTGTACCATTAAATTTGTTATTTGAAACTTGACTAATTGGATTTAATGGAGATTTAAATACATAAAACTATACAGAGAAATTTCAGAATAATATAACTAAAAAAATGTTTACTTTTAACCTGAAGTTTTCCAACAAACTACATCGTTGCTTATAATGACTGCTTTCATATTCCACGATGTAAACCCTTTATAATTTAAAAGTTTTCTTTTATATTTCAAGGGGCTTAAAATGGCCAATGTTTAATTAACTTTTATATCATTCTTTGTAATTTATTCAAGGAAGAAATGAGCTTTTTTTCAGTCTTTTAAAGATTGTTTGTTATTACCTGTCATTTTTAAAGAAGCGACGATATTTAAACTGTTTAAATGCAACAGATTGTCCTTTCATTAACTGGAAATGAAGTTGAGGAAAAGAGAAATATTTTGTTGAATTATAATATTCTCTAATAAAGAATCTTTTGCATTTTATAGATAATTTCGAATGTTTTTATTTACGGGCGCGTTGGGATTTCGTCTAGCGAATAAATAAATAGATTTCTAAACGCGTATGACGTTTACTCTATAGAAGCTTTCAGCAAGTGATTTGATATGCTAAAAAGTTTTTCCTTTCTATGTGAATAATTGTTATTTTATAAATGAATAAAATTTTGTTCTCAAATACTGAAATAAAAGCAGGATTTCAATAAAGTTTTCGTAATTAGTTAATCATTAATTTTTTGTAATAAAAAATGGAACTAATTTCACTCCGAGTAAAGTCAAGTATGAAAACTAGTTTATTATAAAAATAATGTGACTTGAAAGAATGAGATAAAAAATGGATTCTTTATTTTCCTCAAATATGAAAAAATCCATTAAAAATCATTTGTTTGATTAATGCGACGAAAGTTCAACTTTGGAACTCAAATTGGAATTGGAATTTAATGAAAGGTATTGTTCTACTATATGATACAATCTACATAGAATTGTCAATGAATAATTATTGAATTAATACAATAGCGGTTTTTTACACATTTATTCAGCCTTTGATTGCCTAACTAAATATTTGTTCGTTCATACATATGTAAGCAAATTAAAATGATGAATATAAAACAATCATCTTTTTGAATATTTTTAAAGAAATGAATTTCATGTTTCCGCTTGATTCTGTTTACATTATATGGCCTTCTAGATTATAAAGAAGAATAAACAAATGAATATAATATTAACAATAAATAACAAAGAAAGCGGTCGTATTCATTCATCTTCAAAGTAAAAAAAATCATGCGTTTCATTCAAATCCAATAAAATGAAATTATTTTAACTTCTCATTTCAATTGAATAAGATTAATTCTTTTCCGAATGTAAACATATACAGCAATTTTGTATTGCAACTAATTAAATTTAAAAATGAGAAATAAATCAACTTTACAACTGATAAGGTCAAATGATCAATTATCATTTCCCAGAATATGTAAATAGCGGAGTACTAAGACATAATATAATACGGATACATAATAGAATCTGCTCGTACAAAGTCAACTGCGATTCGCAACTTTTGTTACATTAAGATGCCGTTTCCAGTTAGATTTCTTATACGAAGACTGCATTTCGCAATGGAATTCTTCACATGACTTCGAGAAAATGTCTGCCAATTTTCACCGATCGTTGACTTTAGAATCCAAAATCACCTCCTTTCAAAAGCTTGCGTGTGTATAAAGTTTTTCCCATATTACCTTGTTGACACGATAATTGGAGCCATTTTGATTCGATTATAGTTTCTCTGGAAAAACCTTGGTTCGTGGATGGGCCATCGGACTCGGAAGGTATGGAGGGTAGACATTTTCATTTCTCCAAAACCTCTTTACGATTTAAGATAGGAAAATTAGGAGAAATAAGACTCATTACTTGAAACTTTTGTAAAAAATCTTTTTTCAATAAATGTAATAATGTTTCACTAAATGTAAAATTTAACAATAAATGCTGCATAATATGATATCAATTGATCCATTATTTATAGTCTCTTGATTATTTTTATGGATTGGAAGGGATTTGAAAATATTGTTTCAGATTATAAAGAATCCACTTTCGCCTTTCAGCTTGGTAAGAGAAATCTCTTTCTAAGCTATACGAGGACTTATTTCGGGAATTGTACGGAAATGTCGATTCAATTTAGTTACTTCACATGCATATTACCTCCAATACAATGGGATTCCGAAGCTGAAACTCGCTTTCATTCGACTACTCCTATTGTTTGTTAGAAGAAAAAAAAAACTTTTCCGCTGTATTTTGAGTAAACACCTATAAATATGTAATGTGATTGTATGTGGAAGAAGCTAACAACTGATAGAGAATTAATCTCAAATAATACTAATAAAGCAAATAATTACTCAGATAGAAAGGAAATTGAAGGAAAAAAGGAATACTTAACTCGTTGGTTTACGAATTCCCTTCATCTCCTTACCAAGCCGCCATTAGCGACCAGCTAACCCTAACTTGAAGTGTATGATCCACCAAATAAGGTGTTTTAAAGTACCTACCAAATTGTGATAGACATTGAAACAGTGTTTCTAAAAGCTTTTCACTTGTTTTGTTAAGTAAAGTAATGAAAATTGTAACTGTCCAGTAATCTATTTTCTGATTTTCTAATTGCGTCTCATTCGCTCATGATGCTGAAACTCATCTATCGTCTTCTGCATCTACAAGGTGGTGTAAATCATTAATTGAATCTTACTTAACTTCCAACAAGGAAAGAAATTCACACGATCTATTTTTGATGACACGATAAAAAACAATCTGTATTTCACATTTTGTATAAAAATGTGTTTAAATTTGATATAAAAATGTCATAATATGTTCTGAAACTCCTGAACTAGAGAATAAGTAATCTATTTGTTAAAATAATTACAATTGTTTTAAAGTTTCGCAATGCAAAATCAATTGATAATTTCATTAATCTGTTTTAAAAATTTGGGGAATGGATAGAAAAAAAAAGCTTTTGTGATTCAAAAACTAGGTAAAAGAAATTCTGAACAAAATTTTAAGCAACTCATTTCGTAAAGCCTTTCAAATAAAAGAATTTTACTTTATAATTCTTTTTAGCCAAAAAACATCCTTTTTCCAAACTATTTAAGCAATTATTATTTAACTAGTATATTTTGGCATCAAAGATGTTTCTTCAATCTTTTTTTATGTAAACATCAAAAAATGTAACGATTTTAACATGTTTTTGAATATTTTTTTATAGGATGTTTGTTTAGAAAATGTCACTCCGAACGTAATTACATAACTTCAGAAACGAATTAACAATAGTATTGGCTACATATAAAAAAAATTAACACCCCTCATCCCCCTTCCAAATACTTAAAAAAATCTCTTGAAATTTAAAGCGATATATATATATATATATATATATTGAAATTTCAGGAATAAAAGAATTGGAAGTTTGATGTAATAGACATCAGAAATGTCATTTTCTTTATGGTTGCATTTATACATATCCTCTAAAAAAGGTAATTAACATAGAAAAAAATCACGGGTAAATTAAAACTTCATTGCTCATATTAAAATTTTCAAGATTGTTGATTTTCATCTAAGGATATATTTAAAAAAAATCTTTGAAATCAATTAAAACTAATTGCTGAAATGAAGGAGCTAATTATCTTGCTTACAAAAACGAATACTATAGAATTTTTTCAAGCTGTAAGAATGTTATGAATACGAATTATTCTCATTGTTATGAGTTTTTTACATATCCTCAGCTTCAATACAAAATCTCATTTTTAATTATCTTTCAAAAAACATTCTAGAAGTTCCTCCAGTTTTCCGCATTCTCTGTTTAAGGTTGAAAAGGCGTGTCTTGTAAATTACAATCTTTATCTTTTCTTAAATACGTCCTATTCGCGGAACCATGTTGGTGAAAGATACAAACTGGAAGCTTCATCAAATTTTGTGGTGGAAATTCGTTATAAATTTTATTTAGAGGAAAATGAAAAATTTCAGTTCGAGACAATTTTCTCAATAATTAAAAGAAACGATATCCACCAAAAATTGGAAATCGGAAGAGATTTAGAACACGTCCAGAGTTTATATAAGCATTTACATGTATAAAAGAAGTATTTTCAAACAGACACTGAATGCATATTTTGAAATAAATGGGTTTTTATCCCTTAAGTCGTATCACGTTTCGTTCTTTTGATACACGTTTATCGAATGCTGTGATTCTTATTCGAAAAACAAAATTTGTTATTGACTTTCGCAAAGTGGGCAGCAGATAATGCCGATAATTCATGCCTTATGCACTGAACATATTCTAAATGAGAGATAAGTACAGCTGCACGTAAGCCCCATTTCGAAAAAAAAAAAAACATTTACTGATGGGTCGTTACCATAGGTGCTTTACAACTGCTGGTAATCAACGGAGGTAAATGAACCCATAAACCGAGTAAATTTTTATCCAGCATTTACATATCAGATAGGACACGTTTGTGTAGAGTCTGAGCCATTTAGTGAACACGCATTCCTAAAATGCAAGCATTTATTGGAAGATGGACATTAAAGGAAATTGCACACAGAAACAATAAAAAAAATCACAAACATATTTACCTTAATCACATTCATTGTTTTTATGCTGCATAAACTGTTCTTATCTTAAAGAAGCTAATTGTGAAAGGTAAATGGATCCATATCACTGAGCAATGTTCTGTTGTACTTAATCTACTGCATACTGACCAAGAATGTTAAATCATATTATAAACATTAAATAATTAACACAACGTAAACGTGTTAAATTTTATTTTATTTAAATTATAGCAATTTCTTCAATACCAAGAAAAAAAGAAAGTCCGTTTCCCAAATTGTTGATTATAATCTCGATACCCTTCATCAGTTTTTACTAGAATTCTGAATTCACTCTTTTCTTGTGTATGTGTGTGAGTGGGAGGAGGAATATCTGTCCATGTTTCACTTCCACCTACATAAAGAATGCTTCCAAAGAGAATTAGAAAGGAAATGTGTTTTTTATCTCTATCACAATTGTTCTGTGCAAATGGCATATTTCCTAGTCAAATGATAATAACGGCGAAAGAAAAATTAATGACAAATAAAGCTTATTCATCATTTAATATAAAAAATGAGCGAGATTTTATATTTGGCATTTTGGGAGTTCCATCCATTTTTTGCATCCTATGTTCAAAGCTGAAAAAGTATTTCCCTACAAATCAAAATCTTCATCTTTTCTTTCGTTGTTGTGTATTTTGCAAGAAATCGGTTTTAATTATTAACCTTCCAAAATAATGCACCGAAATACCGAATCTAATCAAGAAGTTAGGAAAATGTTAGAAAAACGGAAGACGCTAGAGAAAAGAAAATGCAAACTAAATAACTACTTTCTTGGGTTTTGTAAAGTTTCGCACAGAATTTATAGATTTATTCCAATAATTTTGTGTTGCCCGTTTAGAATATTGCAAATTTAAGAATTTTTTTTTTGTAAATATTTTTGGAAGAAAAAAAAATTATTTTTACTCAGTTCTTAGATAAGTAAATGTGACAAAGAAATTTCATACATTTAAAATGGGAACAAAAGAAATTAGAAGTTATCGTGTGTTCGATAGATCAAGAACAACAGAAAACTATTATTATTTTATAAAAGTGGAATCTTCGGCGACTGATGGAGTTGCCGAATTTCAACAACCAGTTCCTGTGTTTGTAAGATTTTTAATATGGAAATATATTCATTTTCGCTTGAAACATGAGTTTGTCTTAAAGAATAATAATAAATTACATTCTGCATCCAAAACTAATAATGAAAGTGGCAATGATATGAAGGAAAGACGAAAAATATTTAAAACATAATAATTCACCACAGGGAAATTCTTTTTTTTTTTAAATAATTGTTCTACCATTATAATTAAATAACTTTTTTCAAAAGGATAGCAAAAGAAATGTTTTAAACATGGTACGATTTCACAGAACACATTTCAATAGCAGGAAAATATTTGAAATGTCAGAAAATATAAAATTTTTTATATAGTTGAACTGATAAACAAAATGACTCAAAGATGAATGATGAGAAGGAGAATTTTGTTTCATAGCAAACAGCGATAAAGATTTATTGTGCATTTTGTGAGAGATCTGTTACAAATACAAAATCCAAAAGTTTTTGCAACGTTACTAAATTTCCACACACAAAATTTCTGATTTTGATTATTTTAGAATAATCCAATGGCATTGCGCTAATTTTCTTAAACATGGAAAATATTCTTATTTCACTTCGGAAAATCATTTTCCTTGGAACACAGGGAAACATTTTCCATTTAGCCTATCATAATATAATTACACATTTAAAACCAGATATTATAAGTTATAAAAATATGAAAAAAATAGGGAAAAGTTTTGTTTTGCGGGAAGTTTCATGTTTTGTGTTTCTAAATTTAGAACAAATTATAAAGTTGAACACTTTACAAATTTTGTTAAAATTTTATAGAACAATTTCTTAACAAACTTTGTAGCAATAATTCAGGATTTTCATTTGTGTAATTTTCTATATAAAAATTTTTTTAAAAAATCTTCATTTTTGATGAATTTGTTCTCTTGAACAAATTAAGGTTATTTTGGTTGAGCGCAACCTGATTCCATGGAATTGAACATTTTTTCAGATAATGATAGTGGCAAAGAGATGTTTGATATTTGACATAAAAGAAAAAATATCAAACATTTGTTAGTGAAGATTAATAAGAAATTTTTAGGAAAATATAAAATTCCCTAACCGATAAATAATAAATAATTGCATATGCACTTTTTTGTTCATGGATTTGTTAAAGGTGAAAACATATTATTTTACCACACTAGTAAAGAATAATATAGTAATAAAATACTTTTTTTCAATCTAATTAAATCATACAAACAGTCAATAGATATATCATTGGTCAGAATAGTTAATAGTTCCTAAATAAAATACAATTTTCCCCTTTCCCTAGTTTTTTTTTTTAAATGTGCATTAAATGTGTTAGACCCTTTAATCAATTTATGGTTTTTCCATTGCTGAAATCCTGAAATAAAGAAGAAAAAAACCTTTTTTGTAAATATTTTTTTCTGAAGTATGACAAAGGGACTTGTACTTCGCACCGCCTGATCCCATTGAATCGAACACTCCCCAGCCAGATAATAACAGTGGCAAAGAGATGTTATACATTGGGGCCGGTGAGACAAGCTGCCACCGGATGCAAGCCGAGGCAATACTTCAAAAAGAGGCAAAAGAGAAAACACAAAATCGGGAAAAGTGCCACAACAATTAACTGGTGATTGACGCGGCCGATACGCTGGCTGACACCGCTTCGAGATTGTTTCGTTTTTGCTTGTCTACTCTCTTAGATCCCGAAGATTTTTGGGAAGGAGTTTATTGTGAAAAATTGCGATTTGGTTAAGACCAGCAGTTGCAATGGAACAGGGCTTCCCTATAAGGGAAAAAGAAAAATGACCTTTCTTCTTTTTGCAGAAGGAAGAGATTCTGGGAAGCCTGCTCAAGTTTATTAATGATTTTTGCTCACGAAACTTGTTTGTGTCACGAATGGATTCAAAGTGAAAAATAAAACTGAGTTAAATTGAGAAAAATAGGCTTTTGGATGCACTTGAAATATCTAAAGTGGCGCCAGGTGTATGGAATTAGTCTTTGTGTTGGAACATAATACACAAGAAATGAATTTCTTTCCACTGGCTGGTGCCTTTTGGGGGAGACTCTCAGTCTTCTGGTTTTTATGCGATTTTTTTCTTAGAAAATTTAAATTAATCCACTCGTATGGAAATCTGAGTGATTTTTTTAAAATAAATTGAGAAAAGCGTTTTTTTTAAATAGAATTTGAATTTTTTAAAAGTTCCTTTTGCTTTTCATTTATCAAGGGGAAAAATAATTATCAACGGCATTTCGAAACTGAACTGCTTTATTTAGAATAAAAAAAAACCTTGCTTTTCTTATTTTTTTAAAAATGTAATAGTGTTACTGTTACGAAATAGTAAGAAAAACAGACATGAGACATAAAATAAAATAAAGACATAAAATAAAATTATTTTCAAATGCAACTGAAATATGCAATTACTTTTTGTTATTAATAGATAAAAGCAGAAAATGCATAAATTTATCCATCAAAAATAGAAATGTAAAATTATTATTAAACAAACTTTAATCTGTTCTATCAAGAATTAGTGTTGCCATTAGAAAAAAATACAAATAAAATAATGCATTAACATGTTATGCATTTTCACTATCAAATGAATTCGTCTATGAAAAAAATTCAAGGATTTCTTTGCAAATTTAATTTTAAATGTTTTTTTTAATAATTTTAATAAGTTTAAGAATGGATAAGCACTTTAATTCATATGAATATATTAAAAATTTATTTTCGAGGAAGGAAAGAAAAATTGTTCACTCTCATTTTCAAATATAAATTGTTGTTGATTTCATATACTTATTTGATATCAAATTAAGTTGTAAAACCTTCTGTTCCTCTAAAACAGAATGCTTCAGAATCAATGACATATTTTGAAACCGATATCGGACAAACGGATTTAGATCTTTTTAGATTAAAATATTTTTAAATCTGACTATGTTATAATCAAATACATTTTAAATTATAAATTAGCCTTTCTTATCCACTCTGAAACCAACTAAGGAATATTCTAAGGACTAGGTAAAAAATACGAAAAGGAAACAACTAATTTCTTTTTATCTCCAAAGAAAAATGGTAGTATTTCATTTTATAATAAAAAATAAAATTATTCCAAACACAAAAGAAGAAGGACGAGGAAAAACAATTTATAAAAAACAAAAAAAACACAAAATGTACGATTTAAGCTTACATCATTAAAGGAGAAATATTAGAAAACAACAGATATCATTTATAAATGAAAATAAAAACCTTATCCACTTTTACCCATGCTATCGATGCATGAAGCTATCGAATTATAAATGAATTCGGGGAGCAAACAAAGAGTTAGAGCTTTCCGAGTGTAGGATTACCGGAAAATAGGTTTGAGAGTTTTTAAAAGAGAGCTACATATACAGGCTAAGAATATAAAAAGGTTTGCCTCTATTTGATTTATTCAAAAGAAATGAGATATCAAAATTTAACTAAATTTAGTATTAATCCCTGTTCTGATAAAGTTTGTTTCAAACAGAATATATGCTTATATAAACGTTTTATTTTGAAGCCCTTCGATCAGTCTTCATAATTATTTATCTATATATTAAAGAACATAACGTCTTATTATCAACCAAATCATATGTCAGCGATGGCATCCAGATCGATGCGCCCTTTACAAGCTTGTGAAATACTTTATCGGCTGGACACTGATTGTTACAATGTATACATTGTACAGCAACAAGATGTTCAGAATAAAGCAGCCTCGCACCCAAGCCTCTTCGTCCCACGACACTGTTTCCTTTTTAGCTCTAATAAAATATTCGAATTAAATAAAACCCTACTGAAATAAACCTGGTCAATTAATAATTTGTCGCACTGTTATATCTGTTCTTCCTCCATATATATTTTAATCAGAAGGAGTGAAATGTTAAATAAATCATCCGCTTCAATGTCAGATGGGGAATATTTGGGGAGGAATTAAATAATTTTTAAATCTTACTGAAACGAGGGGAAGAATCGTCATTGCTGCATCTTTAAGGAAATAACGTTCTGACCTTGACGGATGACAGATGCATGCAAAGATCTAGGCGCAAGTGGATCTTCGTAAAATCAGTTACAGAAAACGGAAAATCGCTTCAACTGAGGAGGCAATACAATGTGAACAGGTCACCAGGATTCCATTTTTGCTTTACATAGCATGGTTGCACAACTTTTAAGTACGCATGAAAAATTCTATTTCATAGATAGTTTTTTTTCAAGAATATTTATGTATTTATTTACTTAAGTCATTTTTAAAATTAGAACGTGTGAAAGCCATTTTTGACATCATTACAAATTTGTTCAATTTCGTAATAGATTCACATGGTAGTAAAATTGAAATTTAAATATTTTTGTTTTAATAATACACTTTTATTCGTCGGTAAATAACTCCCTCCTTTCTTTTTAGTTTGTGGTCATAATTTGGTTAGTTAATTCGAATAAAATATTCTACAAACCAAATGGTTTCGTTTGCAGTTCGGGGAGAGTAGATGGTGCAAATAGGAAAATTATATTCAGAACTATTAATTACTACTGAATGCAAAGGAAAGAAGGAAGAGTAGAAATCTCAAATAGTATCAAGGACGCGTTAGAAAATAATAATTCAATAATGTTTAAAGCATCTCAACAATAAAGTTAAAAAAATCAGCAAATAATTAATAACGAATTGATAATCATTTTACTACAAAATTACTAGAGAAATAAGAATTTTTCAAAGAATAAAAACGCATAAATATAATTTTTCAATTTTAGAGCAATATAACTTTATATTATGTGTCTTTTAAAAATCATTTAAATAATATTAAAGTTTATTTTCTTTATAGAAACGCATTTCCTCTTAGTACATAAAAATAATAACAAGTATATAAATACTTATGATAATATATAAATGTTTATATACAACTGATTTCTTTAACATACCTCGAAATAGTGTTCACTATTATTCGATTAATAACAATATCAAAATAAATATAACTATAAAATAGCATGAAATTTTTTATTGATTTTGATTTATATCTTTGCTTGGGGTATCAGCCCACAATTAGATTCATATTGAGAAAAAAATAAATACATAGATAAAATTATGACAAAAAAAATAATGTTTTTTTATGTGTAATGGTCTTAAATACAAATTTCAATTTCGTGATTTTTTTTTTGATGAATGATGAGCAATTTGTGAAGCCCTTTTATTAGAAAAAAAGAACGTGAACAATAAAATTAAAACTATTGAATACAACCGAAGTTTCAAGTTAATTAGTTTTGGCTATTAAAATTACTCATTAATTAGCCTTAATGAAATGGACGATAAAGAAGAGAAGCAAAGATTTTTCATTCCAAAAGATCTTTATTTCCACTGAATTCTTCAGGATTAATGTCCTGATGCTTTGTCCTATGCTTTACTTTTTAAGAATTCCAAACACGTTGGAGAGACTCCTAATTAAGTTCGAAAAAATTTTCGAATTTTCTTATATACAAATAATCTTACAAGAAATATATTAATATCATCTTAAAAGCCAAAATCTTACCATTTTAATGATGCCAAATTCGTTCCTTTTAATTTCCTCAATATTTTTTTTTCTCATTTGTTACTAATCTCTTTAAACAATTTTAACCCATTAAAATTAATGGCAGCCTTGAATTATTCTAAAATTATTATTCTTATTACTTTTATTTAAATACGTACCTTTCAGCCAGCTTTCCATTTGTTTCCGCGTATTATTTTAATGAAGCCCAAAAAGTATGTATCAGTTAATTGCTGAAACGGAGGCAGAAAAAAAAAAGCTAAGCCCTTGTCAGCCAACGGAACAGGCGTACATCAATAGAGCCATTCGGGATATGAGAAATTAACCAATATGTTATTTTTTTCTTCACAGCAATGTCTAATATAATTAATTTATTACTTCTTTAGAAAAATGAATGTAGATAATTTTGAAATCAGGAAATTTGTAAGTAAGTGTTCTTTTCAAGGACAACTTTAAGATTTTGAACTAAACCATTAAAAACGTCTTAAAATTTCTATTTTATTTCAATGCATGCATCCTAAAAAGGAATTGGTATATAATGATATTTCACACAAAAGGAGTTTCTACACTAACAACTTTATTCGTGAAAGGATTTGAGTCCGTCTCAAGGCCAGGTATATCATTAGTTCTTTAACTAGTCATGAATAGTTAAAGAAACCAACTTTAACAGCGTTAGTGAAAAACTATCGTTGGAAGTCTGGATTCTACAAATAGACAAAAATGTTCGCATACTAGTTTATTTCCCTGCTATACAAAAAGAGATATTAGATACAATGAAATAAGTAAATACGATGGAATAATTAAATATTAAAAACCTATAATTTGAAAACTGCAAAAAATGACATCCTGGCATATATGTATCATACCTGTCGTTATACGAGTATGTCATCAAACATATACATTTGTGAATTTGATTATAATTAATTTATCTCAGTTTTTCCCATTGTTCAAATTTTGAAAAATCTTCCACGTTTTTAAAATCTATATGCTGAATCCCGTTTAATCCTGACGAATAATAAATGGAGGAAGATAAGCTAATAAAGTATAAGACATGATTAAAAAAATCGAGATATTTCCAGTTTTAAATTTTTTTCCGTATACCATACAAAAAATTTGATTAATATGTATGTCTAAAAAATAATCATACCATTAAAAGTTTGTTAGAATATCTTAAAAATTATGTTAAATTCAAGCGTTATCAGACGACATTTTTTTATAGTGCAGGAAATGATTTTTCTGTTTAGACGCCCGAAACAAAAGAACTTTTTAAGATTCAGTGATTATATTCATAACAAATTCAAGCATCAAAAATTCAATTTCCTTATGAAACTATTGAAAATGAAAAGGTATACAAATGTCCCTCCGCCTCTCAAAGATTTTTCAGGCGATAAGATGTGACACTTGAATTCATTGATCCACTGCTTTTAGTTTTGATTGATAGTTAATATTAATTTAGATTAGTTTATTTATGCAAGATGTCATAAAAATCCTAGTAGTTACGGAAATTTCCATTTTTGTCACCAAATTTGTTGCCAAGTAGCCAAATGGTTTTGTGACTAGTTGGGCATTGGTTCTGGTATTCTTTCAGCAGCCATTACAATATCTGTAAAACTATCTTCCTTACTACGGCACTAACTGTTAGGAGAAGTAATACTACAGATCCGTAACAATATAGCTCGTAGTATAATAATAATAAAAAAATGTATTTCAGAAAAAAAATCTAAAAAGTATAGCCACAGTTTTTAAAAATGCTACATTTGAATTTATTTTGAATGAAACTGTTGAAACAAAGATAGTCCTATTTTTTGTAACTTCGCAACTAGCATATTAACTTCCATTCTTTTCTTTCCCAACAGCTAGTCTCTCGGGATGCCTGAGTTTTCCTTTCAATAAACAGTCTCCTTCTGATTTTGAAAATTTAATTTGAATTTCCCGAGCATTCTCATTTGTGTTTATTATATTGTACAGTCAAACATATTCAAGATAAAATCCGCTTAATTTTTCTTTGCGAAATAATTTACAACTGGGGGCAGATTCTGTTTCCATTGATAAAATGTGTTGAGCTAGTATTCTCTTGTGGTTTTTCGTGTCTGGTTTCTTTGACGGAACTGAATAATTGGGGACATGTGTTCTGACCTGTACTCTAGTTGGGAGCTGATATACTCTAGTTTCTTCCCGCCTTTGTTCTGAGGGTTTCAAAGAGGATGGTACTTATGAAAATACTAAAAAAAAGCTCCATATCTGAGTGTCTATTGTAGGAAATCTTGCAAATACTAATACATATACTTTCAAGGTATTTGAAAAAAATGTGAATAAGTAACCAATTTTATGCTATCGATATAAACGAAAAAAAAAAAAAAACAGCAACGTCAACACAAATCACAGAGAGGTTTCAGAGAAATCTCAAGTCCCTGGAGGAATGATGAGACATGCGTCACCGCACCCTATTGAGGATAATTATTTAGATGCAAAATAATTTCTTGTCAGAAAATAAAACTTATTAGAAGGAACTTTCTTAATAAAGTTTTGAAACAAGAAGAAAGGATTAAAGTTAGAGAAAAGAAGGGGGAGGGAATGCAAAAGAGAAAACAAAGGAAAACGAGTGTAACGTGCAGAGAGAATAACATTACGAACTAACATACAGATTCTGAAAAAGAGTGTTTTGCTTTAAGTTGCGTGCAGAAACTCTGAAGACATCTTATATTGCATCCTGGTATGGAACAATGTTTGGTTATTTTGGTAACCGCGGAATTTCAAGTAGCGATCTCATGCTGAGGATAGCGCTTCCCCTTTTTCTTCGTAAGCAGCATAATGTGGAGAGGCTTTCAACCTCGATAAATTTAACTTATGCCAAGCCGTCTTACATGGCGACTCTCGGGGAAATTGGGTTCGAACCAGAAATATCCCTGCTCCAAATATATGACGTTACAAATAAGCTACAATGGCACAGAATTTTGATGCGGAGACTGAGTTCACTCTTTAAACTGCAAAATGAGGGCATAGAATAATATGTACCACAGAAAGCAGAGTATCATTTGCTCACATTACCTGCAATTCTGATGCAGATTGATTTTTATGTGATTGGCTAAACAATTTTATAACTATTTTACAATGCCGAATGATGGCAATCAGCAAATGTTTGATGCACTTTTATCAATTAAAGAATGGCAAAGAGAAAATAATTTGAAGTATTGTTGTTTGCATTATTACGAATTGCCCCAGCTCCGGTAAAAGTTGTAACAGACAAATTTTGAAAAAAAAAATGTATTTCTGATGCGAAAAATCAATGCTTATTGATGAATATTATTAATGATTAGTTAAGATATAAAAATATATATAATGAAGAAATATGAAATGCATTTAAAAATATAAACACTTTTTCCAAACATTGTTACAACTAGCTGCGTTCTCCCTTGTTTTATTTTTAAACAGAAATTATGTGCATAGTGTAGGAATAATAACTTTCGACCACTTTCAACTATTTATGATGCTTACATTAACATCATTATGATGCTACTCGTGATTTCTTTATTCATACATTTTTAAAATCTATCCTTCTTTATTCTTAGATATTTGAGAAAATTTATACTTTACTATTTCCAAATTATCTCAGGTTAGTAGAGTGTCATTTAATTAAAAAAAAAGCGTTATAAACTCGGTTTGCATAGCAGAGTGTCATCCCAACACGTACTACAATTCGCTTTTGAAGCATAGTTAGTGCCTCCATTTTCAAAATGCTACACTGCACATTGTATGAAACATCATAATGACGTGCACATAGCTTTAATTTAGGTCAGTGGAAGCCCCTCAAACGCCACTTCATCATGCTGTTGGAATCTAATCCGATTCTGGAAATTAATATATCTGCCTTATCTGACCTTAATAACAAGCGTCAATATCTCGGCAAAGGCCTTACTATTAATGTATGATAATAATCCGATAATATTCGCCCCATTCTTGCTTTGGAGAATTAGATGAGTAATATGGACTGGAACTCCTTGCTGCTTATTGTAGTTCGGCTCGGAACTTACGACCTGCCCCTAATGATCAAATGCAATATTGCGGACACCAATGCATGCCGGGATTCATTTAGGTCAGAGAATAATGTTTTGAATTCGGTACGCTGAAACGAGGGAATTTCTCCAAATCTTGCAGAATGAATGCTACTCTCTGTAGCATGCGAAAATATTGTACAACTCATCGTTGCAAAAATAATAATAATAATAAAATAAAAAAATATAAAAAAAACTAGAAGAAAGAAATCATAATTTTATACCATTATTCTTTTTTTTTTCTCCAATAGCAAGAATTTTTATCTGACATGCATTGTTCCAGCAAAATTTTATTTATTATCGTTCATTTTAATGTACAGCTCGTATATGGTTTATTCATAATGGTTTATAATGGTTATATAGTATTATATATAGTTTATAATAGTATGCGAGGTAAAACATACATGGCTTACAGAAATATCCCAATTTGTTATATAATTTTTTTTTATTGAAGTGAATTATATAGGAAATATTTAATTTTTGTTAAAAAAATCATCCAAAATATGACAATTTGTCATTTATTATAAATTTTAAAAGTGTACAAAATATTTAAACATTTCAAATAAAATGCAAATTGCAAAATATTTCAAAATCTAATTCCGAACCGAGAGATTACATACTTTGTATTAAAAATTTAAATATTTCAAACAGAAATATTCTTTTCTAAACATTTGAAAACTAAAAAAAAAAATTTTTTAAATCAATACCAGATGACAAATAAAATTCCATTCGAGCGTAAACACTTAAAAGGACTGAGCAACTGCATTTAACAAAATGAACTTTTCACAAGGAAAACGATAAACTGTTTACAAGCGAAGAAAATGCATTCGCTTCTGAAGAACCAAAGAGATAAAAGAAAAGCCAAGAAAGAAGAAGAAAAAGTGATTTCCATTTTGAATAAACGTTTCCCTAAATCAATCACAGTCGAACCTCTCTTCGTGTCACATAATCTTATCGTTCCAGTAAGCATTACGAGGCTAAAATCTAATTTACTATCTCAGCCATGGAATTCTGTAAAAAAAAGTCCTCACTTCTTTTGTAGGAGAAAAAGTAAATTTGTGTTGCACGTCAACACTTTTTCCGGTGCCATTTTTTAAGGCATTAACATCGCAGCAGTTGTGTTTAAAAACGCGTTTAGACAGAAATGACTTGGAGAAAGAAGAGTTCGTCAAAAGAAGGACGTGAAACCGGAAATTTTCTTTACGGTACATTTATAACATTACGGCAGCCTTGAAAAAATGGCGGAGAGCGCGTTGGCCTTTTTTTACGTTTTCTCATTGGCGTTTGTTTGCGAATTTAATAAAAATATCACTTAAAGAAAGCAGAGGGAAGTTTTTGTTCGAGCTATAAGATGTCTGCTCTTTTCGGTGTAAAAAAATTAATAAGAGGATTGATTGGCTGTGAAGATTTCTGTCTCTTTAGGTTGAGTTTTGTTCCTCGCGTCAAGAATTTTATTGAGATTCGTTTATTGCATTAAAAGACTCAGACAGCATGTTTTGTAACTGATAAATACTTTAAAAAAGAGTTAAAAATAAAACTAAATTACAAATTTGTTATATATATATATATATATATATATATAAGGTCTTTTTTTCCTTCATGCTTAAAATTCTTTCCCAGATACTCTCAGAAGAAATGCAAAACAGTGGAATTGAAACAGCACGCTAAATTTCTAATTGCTGCATTTTTTTTTACTTGCATATTTAAATGAGAAGTAATATGACTGTATTAACTGAATATAATTACATCAAGCAGGAAAATGTTTGATGCAGATCATTTTTAATCTCCGTGCCCAAAATTCTGAGCCTTATACCTAACAAGAGAAGTAAGTAAATAAGAAACGGTAAACATTATGGAATTCTCAATAAAGATGTTGCCTATTTACTGGAAATTCATTACTTGTTGCTTGGCATTTTGATTCATATCACACTGTTATTTGTTTTCGTTTTTTATTTTTCTGAAGAAAGAGAAAAAAAAATATTTTGCAACACATCAGGTCATAGAAAAATATTAATAATTATGATGAATAATCATATGAATTGAGCTTGCAAAATGTTTTATATTTATATTAATATTTTTTACTATAATTTTGATTTGAAGAACTTAAAAAATATGTTCTTTACAGTGCAAATAACAAATACGATTGAATACTGAAATCGAAAGGAAGATCATTGTATTTTATCTCTGCCACAAAATGAATTCACTCTTTTCTTATCAAATAAATTAATAAGGGTATTTTGATGAGTGGGGGAAAATGAATCACTCGTAATTAATTCTCATCTCAAGAATTTTGTTAGATTGAAATTAAAATTTTTATTTTATGGGAAAAAATAAAATGTAAATTTACCAAATATTTTTCCGAGCCAAAAATTCTTGAACGAAAATCCTAATCTCTTGCCCCCCCCCCCTGCATAACCCTTTAATTACTGACGGAACTTAAAAGTACCAATTAAATATGGCTTATATTTTCGTAATATGACTATTTTTTCTGAAGGCATTCAAAGAACACGGAGAGTGTAACCCAGATAGCAAGTAGTTAATATAAACTAAAAGTAGAAATAGAAAATATTTAATTATTAATTGAATTAATTAAGAAATTCCGATCAATTAAAAAAATTCTTGGATACTCTGGGAATATTTTGTGATGAAACTCAATTACTGGTGCAAAAATAAAGGTGAAAAATGAATGGCAAAATAATTCGGTAAATAAAGGGAATAAAACTGATGGAAGAATGCTTTACGCTTTTGTTGAAAATCGGATATAAACAGATAGTTTCTACCTGGGTGATCGTTCTGCAATCTTACATTCTCCGAAAACAAGAGAGGAAGATGAATTATCACACATGTATAATAAAGAGATTGATTACAATCAGGAAATTCTTTTTCTTACTTGACACCAAAGTTTTTTTTAATTGTGATTTTACATTCTTCTCAAAAAGAATGTAAACAATACAAATAAATGTACAATGTGCACTAACATTTCAGCTTTTCAAGAATTCTTTTAAAAATGTACAAAAAAATGAGAGATAAACAGCTGCTCTCTATTTGTGACTTCTACTCAAGAAAAGACAGAAAGATTAAAAATATGTCCAATAAAAATGCTGATTACTTTCAGGAAATTCATTCTATATGGTTTCAGTTTTTATTTCATGTGACTTATTTTAATTTATTTGCATTTATCAAATCTAGGATTGAAATGGAAAAATTTTTATAAAATATTTTATATAAAAAATAACATTTTCGTAAAATAATCATAGGATGTATGAAAAATAGATTTTTGATGTTTGAATTATTTTTTATATCGAATATCTTTAAAAAAGTTTTCACTTTTAGATTTTCTCTTTGTGTTAAGAATGAAAATTTAGTGACTGTATGCATATCAATTGCTTTCAACAGACTGATTACTGATCATTTTTTTAGATGCTTGCTAAAAATTAGTACATTGCCATTAAGAATTAAATAAACAGATTAGATATTGCAAGATTTTACAGAAAGTCATACATTAAATTAGGAAGAAATGTTCGCAAAATCCTAATTTTTTAATCATTAAATAATATTTAATGCATATTTTATTGAAAGAAATAAATTCTGAATAACATATAGAGTGGAATTCAATTAAAATGTTTGAAAAACGTTTGATAGTGTAAATATATCTTCAATGGCGTGTGCTTAGTTATATAATGTGAATAATTGCAAATTCTTTACTTGGAAACGATTATCCATTATGTTATTTTCCTATTTGGATAATGTTCACCATGTTTTGTGCTTGATTAATTTTATATGTATTATTTTAGCAGATAGGTTGTGACAGTATCAAGATATTAGTCCGCTTTGCGAAAAAAATAATATATATTATTTGACACTCTTATACGACAGTAAATATATTTTAATTCAAAATTTGGGATGTCCATGATTTTCGCAAATTTTGTAGGGAAAACATTTGATACGATAACACGATTGTTCTTGTAATTAAAATACTACAAAATATATTCAGCTATCATAACTTAAGAGCATGATATGCCACATTCAAAATGAGAAATATTAAAATGTACATTGTTCCATTAACTAAGTTCGAAATGTCTTCTTCTTAAAAAAAAAAAATAATTTATGACGAATGCATTTTTGTAATTTATTTCCTGATTGCATTTTATTTTCAGAAAAAAATTAAAATTTACCAACTTTAATGAGAAGTTATGGTTTTATTAATGACTATTTCTATTCTTTTCAGATAGAAAATATTTTTTTTCGTTTTCTGTCATTCTATTTTGCAAGATTTTAAACTCTTTTTAGCGGAAGTTATAAATGGACGTTCTGCTTAAATAAGGTAATTTATGGCCGCAGCAGCTTTCGCTTTACCTTCTGAAACTTCATTAATGTTCCTATTCTTGGGAAAAGACAGTAAAAGGAGCAGCACTTAAACAGCCAAAATCTTTGTTCGTCTCTGGTTGTCGACAAGGCCGAAAACCTTTTGTTTGCACAAGGACAAAGGGAAAGAAACCTTAATTGACTTCACATGAAGTGCTAGACCATGGTTACTTTCAGAGCGCCTATTCTTACCCAAAAGTCATGGTAATGTTGATTAAATTAAAGATTGATTCAGTACTGAATGCGACCACAATTCATCTCTCTGCTCTTTTGGAGGATTCTATTGTGCCACCTACAAATTGGCTTAGGGGATATTTCGGTCTGTTGTACTTAAACTTTAGAGAAAGGCGTTATTGAAAAGGATTAACTAGTCAGCAATTTGTGTGGATTAAATGAAAGAATGAACAAAATATTTGTCTTGAGCTTCTTTTATTTCGAGTGTATTTTGTGAAATTCCTAGTGATAGATTCAATTTTAATTAAAACCATCATTTACGATTTTCAGTTTTCAACCAAATATATTTAAATATTACTTTTTAATCGCCATGGACATTTCAAAGCATTAAGCATTACCATTAAGATTAATGAAGAAACATGCTTTTCATTCTCGTGGTATATATTTGTTTTTATTTAAAAGAAAATTTCGATAGAATACATGAAACTAGAATTATATAAATAATGGTTATCTATATATTATAGCCGAAAATAATCAGCTGTGATTGATAATATTGACCTTAGTGGAGAAACTCGTAAATTATTAATATTTTCTTAAAACGTGTGCCAGATAATGTAAAAAAATTCTACTGGCCAAATATGCAACATCAGCAAATTAATATAAGTTGACTCCCTATAGAATACGACAATTATAATTAATGCATATCCAACGGCTTCCGATTACTATTACAATTATTTCGTCAAAAAAGTGAAAAGCAGATGCATTTTAAAAAGTCACAAATATCCTGGCTTCCATATATTAAGAGACAAACATAAAATGTCGATTTTTGTTAAAAAATGTGATACAATATAGACATCAAATAATAAAAGGAAATAGACATATAGAATAAAATGGAATAGGTACATTATGTCTATATTTCGCAATATAGACATAATGCGAAATAAATTTTAATGAAAAATTGTAGAATGATTTTATGAATTCAAAGATTATGAACAATCTTGGAAAATGCTGCTCGATCGCAATAGATATGGCTAATCATTCTGACACTCATAAAGAATAATTGGACGGTAGTGAGAGCGATTTTATAAAGCCGAGAATATTTCGAAGTATGATAGCGCCAATCCAAAACTATAGAAATCATTACATACATATAACAGCCAAAAGAATCGGATAATTGCTGTCAAATTGGAAAGGACATAGAGAAACGCGAGCTCTACATAGAATATTACATCAAAAGGTGTACAATGTATTAAACCATATTGATTGACTGATATGTAAACAATTTGATAGTTTCCAAAAACCAGTTACAGTAGTTCCCGCAAAACTTACTTGCACCCTCTCTAATAAAGGAGAATTTGCGTTTTGGTCGCGCTTTTTTCCAAATCGATTGAAACAAATTTAGCACAGAAATACAATAGTAGTTACAAATTCACGCACTAAAATTTGTCATTGCGATTTTGAGTTATCGCGTTTATAAACTTCTAAACGTACAGTGCGGCAGACGGTCCATTCCTTGTTGGATTGGGCTCAAAATTTGATAAATGTCTAATCCGTAGATGTTAAATATGTGTATCTAAGTTATTGAATAGCACGACAGGTTACTGAATAACAGAGAAATATTTTCCGAATTTTAAATGAAGCTGTATCTCCATTAAATGCAAACAATCGTCGTTTAAATCGCACAAAACGTAAATATATTCTATTTCCAATGTTTTTTGGATAATTATTTATCTGTGTTTGAATGTAATTGAAAATTGATAAATGTAGAATAAATTTTTCGAGTTAATGAAAGCACTCTTCTGGTTTATATAATTGTAATTACTATTTTTCGACATTAAAATTACATTTATAAATATTCCCTTGTTAAAAAAATTTAATTTACTTATAATTCAAGTTTAAGTGAATTAATATATATTTTGCATAAAAATATATCCATTCATTAATAACATATTCGTTTAAACTGCTTATTTAATTTAAAATAATTTTGGCAATAATAATTTTTAAAAATTCACACTGCGTTTCGAGCACTTGACTTCCACTAGAGAACAGGGACATTTTATAAACCAAGCTACTCTGTGGCGGGTGCCATCCTAACTTACTAATGTAAAAATTGTACTTAAATTTTGCAAGTTGTTTCTCCTACAGTGGCTAGTTTATGTGCTGTAATATAATAATTTAACGATTGAATACCGTAAAAGTTAGCAACTAAGTCTCATTTCGAACTGAATTTCTCAACCCTTGTTACCGTTAGCCATGGTATGATGCTCCATATGACCTCGCGATAATGAATGAGTGTTTGTCTCATAGCATGATGCCATTTCAATATGAATTATGCAGGACCTTTATTGATTATTGCTGCAATAAGGGATGCGAAAATTGAATAACTTGATCCGCTCATCGAGCACGAATAAAACTCATAATTAAAAAATACGAACCTCAATTTTGAAGCGAATCTTATTCTGCAAATGGTAAGACACATTGATCTAAATATTCTGTACTGTTACAGAGGAAAACAAAGTATCTAATAAAGAAAATTTTTCTGTAAACAGTTGCATTTTCCATGAAACGATGGCGTTCCTTTACTTTCAAGAAATATCTTTGGTATGAATTAATAAAGAATCTCGAGACAAAATGTCGAAAGATTTTCAAAGCTTCATATCAAAATCCTAGATAAAATTCTAGTGCCAGGTATAGGGAATCCTTTCTTTCAAGCAGATGTCAACGACTTTTCCATTTTATGCTTGCATGGAAAATAATAATAAAAATATTTTCACTCTCTATGAAACAATGTTTTATTTGTTCTATTGAGTAACAAAATTTTTATTTTTGATATCCTAAATTTCGTATTCTGTGTGAAGTATTATTTTATTTCACAGTGTCTTCATTTGTTCCTTAAAGTGTAGATGGAAACTTTTTAATATATAGCTACAGGAATTTTTGTTACGATTTTCTTTCGTGGAGCCGTAGAGTAGGTACAATAACAATATTTTAACGAATATAGTAAAGATTACGTTCATAGTGAAGAATAATTTCAATCTGTTAAACATCAAAATAGCCTTATTTTGCTGCTTTCTTTATTTGATGCCTATTTAGTGGTGGTATGTGGAATTATTTTGAAATATTTAAAAGCGTTTGGTAATAAATGTTTACAAATAAAGCTACGCGTGTTAATTTCATTTTAACTTAAAAAAATAATTGTGAAAAATAAGCGAAATAATTTATTTTTAATAATTTTCACTTGAAGTAAGTAATAAAATTACTTCAGTAATGCAAATTTGCACATCGATCATTTTTTAGTAAAAAAATTACTATTTAAAATGAAATTGCATTCTTCTTTCCGTATTTTTTACAGGGAAAGCGGATAGCAGCGATGAGGTCTAGATTTCGGAGAGAAATAAAAAACTGGATTTTACTAGAATTGGATTTTATTTTTCCCGGATGTGGCCCAGATGCTGAAATAAAAATAATTCTGGCTTCTGTGATGTTTTCAGTATTTGATCAAAGCTCAAAATGACGGTGTCGGTTCCAAAATGCCTGTATTGTTGCTCCAACTGAGGTTTCAATATTGTTTATTTTCTTTTACATATGCTTTTGAAAAATAATCAATAACCGAGACGTGTAGGATTTAAAAAAAATAATAAAACAGAAAATAAATTTTAATTTGTAAATATATTGAAATTTTATGAATAAGTCATTAAATCAAGGTCAGAAGCATCCATTTCATGAAATGCATTTTTGATAAAGCAATGTGCCTTAGCTTAAAGTGAAAACTTTAATCCAAGGAATATTTAACAAATATATTTGCAATTTTTCATCTCAAAATATTCTACTGACTGTAAGCTCAGAAAAATATTGAGAAAGACAGCATTAAGAACAAAGAAAGTTCCAATGAAAGGAAGATGACAAAAAAAAATCCATCGCTTTTCTATATCCATATTTTGGACATCATATCTTCTACTTTTGAAGGTATGAGCTGAAATTGAATGTCTTTGGCTAGCTGCCAATTCAAACTCCATGATGACTTCACACTGAATATGGTTTTTATGCAAATATACCATCACCAGGCGCTTGCGAGGTGAGTAAATGATCGTTGCGTCGGGTATTTTCTATTTAAATTTTTCCAATAACCTTTTAGCCTGGATCCGAAGACACCTCCATCCAAGAAAATACCCAACAAAGGATTTTACAAAAGACTTCCACCATCACCACAGTTTGTTTCCATTCAGATCCGTATAGATTTACTCTGTACTTGAGTGAACCAATGGGTTGGTAGCTTAGTCAGCAAGGTACAGCAAGGAAGATCCGGCCTTTTTATTTTGCGTGTATGTCCCACGAAAATTTGATTCCCCTTTGCTGAAACCGATCCCGATGAAAATGGAACCGAATTGAATCGATTCCTCGATATCCGAATTCTGTTCTCACCGAGATCGTTTTTGCTGCCATCAGCTCTTTCTGTCCTCTTAAGAGAAGCTTTTATTTTTAGTCATACTACATGAAAACGAGAAGGCTAAAAGGGAAGGCCAAATATTGATCTCCAGCCACTTGGAGCATCGGAAAGAAAACGTGTTTCTCGTCCCCTCCTCTCTTTTTTATACACAGGTTCACTCTATAACGTCTGCTGTGATTCTTTTATTCACCTTTATGACTTTTTGTCCTAGAAGATAATATTCTTGACTTGGAAGATTTAATTTGAGCAGCAAGAATTGAACTTTAGAATATTGTTTAAGTACAACTTTCATCTAAATTGCTGAATATAATATATAAATCTGAAGTTAAGTATTTTAATTTACAACTGATAGACATTATTCTAAAAGTTTTATTAAAGAAGCAATTATAGATCTTTAGAGTTTTAAGTTTAATGATGACAAAAATAAAATAGATAATTGCATTAAAAATTAAAACAAAATTCTTTTGTTACCTCGTAATTGTATATAATAGCTTTATGATAACTCATTAAAATTTTGTATTTGGTTCAATGCGTATTTATATATCGAAATGAAAGCGATCGGCAAATTATTAAAGTATATAAAACTCTTTTCGAGCTCTTTTTCTGTACAGGGAATCAGTTTCTTCAATTACTTTCAGCTTATGAATTTCCAATGAGTTAAAGCTATATGTTCTTCCGTTTATCAAAAACAGCATCCATTTTTGTGCCCAACTTAACTTTAAAAGAGCCTACATGTCCTTGAAAATCATTGAAATCGCTATTACATATTCCCCCTCCTAATAATGTCATAACTGAAGTGATTTATTCTTTAATTTATTGATGTAGTTTTATTAAAGCAATTTTCGTCTGAACAGATCGTAAAGCAAAGCCATTTGGAAGGGTGGGGCGGAACAATTGCACAGCTTTGTCTCAGCAGTGATTGGAGAAGAGCAATTTTAGACGACATCATCTGCCTACCATCACGTGAAATGACGTTATTAGTCCCCAAGACGTTACAAAATCGTTTTCAGTGTTTATCTGGCCCAGATCGACAGAAACTTTCCCCACTGACGTTAAATAAATTTATTAAGTTTTTACGGCGCCAGTAATTTAGCATTCCGAGAACCAAAATAATTACGGAATGTGGGGCATTAAATTATGCATTGATGAAAGAAATAAGTTCTAAGCATGGATTATACAAAAAAAAAAAAAAAAATCTGTACACTTTTGTAGAATGTGGGATTTTTTTTTCTCGATTTAGAGCAATTTCATTTTGGAATGCGGCGTCTTTTTTGGATTCGAAAAATGAATAATTTCATGATTCAAAGTATTTCTCAATCAGATATGTTTAGGTTAAAGTTTTGAGTATTTTATAAATTAACTTTCTGGATAATGTGTCGATTTTATCTGTTATTATAAATTGCGTCCACTTAAACTATAGATCTTTTTAAAATACAGTGAACTTTTGTGGAAAACAGTTTAAGAGATTTTCCTATAATTGTAAGTGAATTAACCATGAAAATTATTCTGATTTCACGCTACATTCAGCTAATAAAAATATGAAGATTTTTTTTATTTATTATTAAACAGTTTTCCAAAAAATTGTTTTTTATGCTAAAATTCTTTTTTGTTTCTTTCATCTTTTCAAAAGAAATAACAAGCTAAATATTCGTGTTATTATTTTTCTATTACTTACGTTTCAAAGATTTGACCATATTAAAATAAAATGTAAAAATCAGTAACTCGATTAAATGCTCTAGAGAAGAGGAAATAGAATGGAGGTCAAAATATGGCTTACTAAGAAATAACTCACCAGAATAGTTTTTTCCTACTTCGAATCCGACAACTCATCCGCAAGTCATATGTGATCTTGGAATGATTATACTTTTCAGGTATGATACGAATACGGAATAAATAATGAAAAATTATAGAGATAAGCTGCAGATTTTCATTTGCTACTTTGGCAAATATTAATGCAAAACTAGATAGCGATAAAGATAGACGTTTTATAGCCAAATGTGCAACAACAAATAATAAAACGAAGAATATATTTTCCTGTCAAATGCAAATTGTTTGAATTTTACTATATTAATATTTTTTTTCCATATTTCATAAATTAGGATTTTTCCTATTTAAGTTAAAAATTAAGAATAAAAAACTTTTTTTTTCTAAAAAGCAAAAGGAGAAACAAAACGGTGGCATTTGAAATAAAAGGAGTTTCACCAAATAAAAGTAAAGAAAACTAATTTTCATCCTTTTTTAAAAAAAATGGTCAACAAGATTAGGAATGTTTTGCCAGAATATTTTTTCACTTCATGTCATTTTTTCTCTCCACGTTTTTATGATTTTCTGAGAAGCAGTGAGAAGTTCACTTCTCTTTATTGGCACTTACACTAGAAGATTTGAAAATGCAAATAGACCATTGAAAGGAAACCATTCTAGAAAAAAATAATTCATTAAGAAGTTACCTGAAAAAGAAATTGACATTAGAAAAAATACTCTGGCATGAGATCTAGGTAAGGAAACTAAATTAGCGGAATCTAAACACAAGAAGCAAATGGACATCCTAGAGAAGCTTAATTCTCCTACACCAATTCGAAGAAAAAGAAATTATTTTTAGAGCTAGAGATTGCGCGGTAAAATTCAAAAGGCTAATAAACTATTTAAGCAAATATCCGTAGCAAATTACTTACAGAGAGAAGAAAAAAATGCAGTGAAAAAGCTTATATTGTGAATGGAGATGGAACTGAAATGGAAATTTTCAAATTATTCTGAAAGAAATAAAATTAGCACCTTTGGGGCATTAATGCAGTAGGCTACTCAATATGAGAATCCATTTAAATTTACAGTTTATTATAAAAGACTAAAAACAAAATTCAAAGTTTTTTTAAAAAACCTAATTAAGGAAAAGGTTAAAATTATGAAAAAAAGGGAATTGCCGCATGAAATACAAAAATAGCTGATGAAGTAAATAGATTGAAGATATTTCTGAAAGCTCATAATTACAATTGCAATGCAATAATATGCCTTTGGTTGAGTTTTCAGAAGAAATCATAACAGAAGGAAAGGGAAAAGCAAATAAAAATGAATACATCGCGGAAATTTACTTTTCATCCCGATAAAAGCCTATAGGGTATTAAAGTCTGCTGATATTTCACATGGATGCAAATTTTATAGAAAGCAAATAAAGTGAGATGTTATTTATCAATAAATCATTAACTTTCAGCAGGCGTTTTGTCCACTCCGATTGTCACGATATGAAAAGAAATTCAATTGTCACGATACGAAGAAATTTCGCCAGCCTTTCAATGAGTTTTTATTTCATTTCCTTTCACTTTTAACAATATAAATTTACATTCGTGTTTTATGCTGCTTCTTTTTACCATTGAGAATTTGCATAAATGCATCGATAAAAATATTAAATACGATGATTTTTTAAGGAGAAATTTCAAACTGCAGATAAAGTAATCACATCGATTATTTCAATCAAAATGTATGGCCATATTTTAAACCTGAACTGGCCATCCAAACATTGTTAAAATGAGCAGTTTATTCACTTGCATTGCAGTGTGGTTCATGTCGCCAATTCTTCTTTCACCAGTAATACGAGCAGACAGTGTGAACTATTTAGCCTTTCTCTTTATATGGGGCTGTTTGACGGGAGTTGGCTGTGCTTTCACCCAAGAGCATGCTAGTAGTATCTCTTCATATTCTCCAATCCAGTCGTTACAGTAAAACTCTTATTAAAACTTTCAAACCAGGTTTTCATGATGACAGCAAAATTTGAATGAATGTCTATCATTTAACGGCAAAATATGCACCATGAGCTGTTTCAACTCAATTTGACTGCTCAACAACAAATCTGAACTTCTACTCATGAGATGCGTCTATAAATAATTAGGTAAAACTATTTAAAAGCCTTATATCTCTCTTTTAATAACAACGCTTGGAACAATGAAAGTTACTTACATGTTGAGTTTTTATTTTCATATCGAAAGGGGTGCACACAAAGGATAGTGGGGTAACTGAGTAAAAGGAGAAAATTCTAACCTGTGGTTCACATGAATAACCTCGGATTGCAAATAACTATATTTGGGGTTTCCTTATACTTTACTAATGCATTTTTCTCTTTTGTTAGTATACATTGACATATTTGAAATATATTTACATCTTACTGCTCTCCCACCGAGGAGGGGATCCTTAGATATGAGGATGGGATGCTTTCGGTATGGTGACTGGTTCTCGCCACCCGGGTGTGTACTGAAACCTTCTACCGATGATGGGACGTGCTTCCCCCGGAAAGGTTTGTACCGTGGTCGGTGATGATACTTAAATATCGACCATAGTTCAGCTAGTATTGCTGCGGCGACGATTCGATTTATCCGTGCACCTTAGTTGCGGGTCAGAATAGCCGTTTATGGTTACATCTTTCTATTATGCGTTAACATATATTTCACGCTGTGTGTAGCATCCTTCGTTATCTGTGCCCCTTCTCTTTCAGGATTGACATTTATCTTTATCTTGCTGATTTTCTGTATAAGATTCCATTGTAAAGACATGGTCTCTATGTACTTCATAGCAAATGTTATAATTTTAATAAGATCAATCGACTGAAAATGGTACAGAAAATTTCCTAAGTCACACGATTAATCAGTTAATCGCGAGACAAGATATAAATTGAAAAATGACAATTAGTAGATAGAACATGAAATTCAAAAATCTCAAAATATCGATTTGAAATGAGAGCGCTGACAAGGAAACAGTGTGGTTTATCTCTCATTTTTTTTTTAAACTATTAAAAGTTTTGTTTATTGTAATTATTGTTTTGTAATAGTGTATAATTTGTATATTTTATAATTAGTTGTATATTGCATTTGTATTTGTAGAATATTGTATAATTTGTTTATTGTAATATTGTTTTTTTTATATTCGTGGGCGTGTTAAATTACCTACTCTGCTCAGCTAAAAGTCCCGCCGTCAAACATAGGACAGGCGAGTAAAATTATCTAAAATGTGATTATAAAACATACATGATATTTCAACGTGGCGAAAAAATTCATATAGACTTAATGGTGCTGTATTTTTATAAATCCCGTAAGGAGAAGAAAATTTTTTTGGTACTGTATCTTTTCAGTTTGTTCGTAGATGAAAATAAAATAGCTTAGCGTCTCTCAACGAAGAAAATGTTCTGCTCTTATAACATCTGTATACGCAAGACAAACATTAAAAAAAAATCAGCTCCAAAACTTCCCCGACGAACTATTGTCATGATTACAGACGTAATATAATTAAATGACAAGTAAATTGTCGACTTTCAAATTTCATTGGCAAATGCAGACAATACAATTAATTGTAATTTACTTGAAATTAATTCAGGTTAAGCTGTAAAAAGGTCAATGGCAAATTTGTGTTTTGTACAATATCTTTGAAATATTGTTCCAATTATTTGGATTTTGGAAATACATTTCTATTTCTAATTAATAAAGACAATTAACGATAGGGACAATCGACCCGTTTTTCGACTACTAGTAACAGTTTCAGTTGGGAAAAAGCTCAGGATAAGAATAAGAATTGAATTTTATGTTTTTTAAACCAATAAACATGCTGCTAAAAATTTTTGAATTTGACATTTGAAAAACGAATTCAGGCTATGTTTGCCATCTATACTTATAATAAAGCTCAATGTGTGTGTGTGTGTGTGTTGGCGCTCTACAGGCCAGACCGTTTGACATACAGCTACCAAATTTGGTACATGTATACCTTGGAAGTTGGGAATGTGCACCTGGGTTTCCTTTTTCGAATTTTTAATTAGAATTTTAATTATTAATTAAAAACTAACTTTCCCGCCAAAAAAATCTTCCATTTTCCCCACCGCCAACTTTTCCGCCAAAAAAATCTTCCATTTTCCCCACCGCCAAACGAGAAAGGCTTCAGTTTTTTTTTCTCCCAACAGTAATGAGGCTAGGGTTAAAATTTTTTGGCGGATTATTTCAATCGATTATGTTTATTTTCTTAATGCTTGATGCATTTAAAATTAAACATTGTTAATGAATCGATCTTTCAGATTCATTCTGAAGTACTTTTGAATTAAAATAAAACAGAATAAAGGAAATTAAAAATTTCTAATCCGCATAGCGTTACCCCAACTGGCGTAGAAAAAATCACGTATTTGCGTTACGTAACCGGCGAAGAAAATTCACGCATGCGCATTCTGTTCTGATTGTTGCCATGACAACCGTTATCAATGGATGATTTAAATTATTTTTGGGTTAGTTGCATGCGTTTGTAAGTAAATTGTATTTATGTTAGTTATATATTTTTTGTATATGCTTATAGTTTTAAGTACATCGTTTTTTAAGTAGTTTTTTTAAAACCTGTTTTCAACCGTTTATTTTAAACGATTCGTTTTATTTTCTTAGTGTTTGATGCATTGAAATTTAAACATTGTTAATTAATCAATCTGCTCATAATGAATCTAAGAAAATTTTGTTGACCAACTCTTGAGATATTACATAAATTTAAAAAGATATTCTTTAGTGCCCATAAAGTTTAAACGCTGAGTGACTCTATTTTCAGTAATGAGATTATAAAAAAAATGCTTTGTTTCAGTAAAAAATATTATTATATTAATTGAAGATTAATTCTTTCCATTTTAATTTAAAGCATAAATTCTACGGGTGCTAACAGAAAACGAGAGAGATACATATTACGTTATGACTGAAGGCCTTTATAATATTATGAATGAATTATATGATAATCAAAATGTGAAGTTTTAAAATATTTTGATGAAGAAGCTATTAAAGTAGAAATTGCATAAAATATTTAATTATTAAAATTTTAACGAACATTAAGATTGGCGAACTGGCTGGTCGCCAAAGGCGGCTAGTATTTAATAAAATATCCTTGACATACTAACATTTTTTTAAAAAGTAGTTCTGCACATCTGAAATTAAAACTGATCAAATTTATAAAATTTTGAATACCACTATTTTGGACCATTTTAGATCATTTCAATGGTAGATCGGGAAAGATCGACCCATCAAAATGCGCTATTTTGATGGGTCGATATGATTGCTGTTGATTGGTCTAAAATAATAAAATTCAACACTTTATAACTCGATCGATTTTGTTGAAAGAAGAGTTTAATTTTTTTTATTTCAAGTGTTAATAATTAAAAGTTATTTTATAATAATGTTATTTATTTTATTTTTAAACATAACTAATAGGTCTAGGTAGCTGTAGTTACGTTTATGGTATTAAAAACATAAAAAAAAAATATTTTTATATGTCATTTAAAATATTTTTCCATTTGAAATATGCTTATCATGCTCAGTAATCAATTAGCTATTTGCACACGATTAGAGCAGAAACGCTGTGTTATTGATCTATGTACAATTAAACATTTTATTCAGCTAAACTCCAATTAGAGTTATTTCCACAGAATCTAATGTAAGTAAGACTTTAAATTCATTCAGTTGTCAAGATAAATGGTCTTCAATATTAAAAAGATTTCAAATTAAATATAATAATAATAGCTTTTCATTAGATTTTATTCAGGAGAGGCCATAAAAAAACCCTGATATTTCTTAAATCGTTTACTTGAAATAAATGGAGTCCATAACTAATACAGAGTGATAAAATACTTTGAATTTTTTTCCAATATTGGATAAAAGAAGCTCAATAGATTTTATTTTCCGATGTTAAGACAAGGATTGCCAACTTTTCTCCTTCCTCTTTACAAATGCATGTTTGCTTATATATGTAAATAAAAGTTTCTAATTTTCCGCAATACCGTTCTAACTATTTTTAGCATGTCACCGAATTCCTCGCGCTTTGAAAGCATCTTCTATAACAACCCAATAACCTCACCGGGTTATCGGTTCCATCTGAAGTAATAGTCCTACGCATATATGTGTATAATGCACACTGAATCTGAAACTCGTTGATTATTGCACATTCGCATTGACGTGGCACACATCGAAGGGTTCAAGGGCGATTCATTGATTCTTCTCTTCTTTACAAACAGACCCAATTCCAAAAGAACCCTCGTGAACCGCTACAGTGTTTAAATACTCGCGAACTGTTAACAGTACAGCTTTCAAAAAGTTCCAAAACATTTTACTACCGAGAAATGAATATTATATAACTTGCTTATTCCAACGATGCATGTATGGCTCTCATCCTGCAAAGAACACCAAAGGAGTTATCGGCATATAATCATCACCTCTTTCCTTGTCATTGTGCTTCGGAAAAAAGAGTATCACTACCCTCAAAAGAAATATTACGTATGAGGTGAGTGTTGCATAGAGCCAGTTCAGGGGAACAAGTTGTTTCGGGAAGGCCGGATGTAATGTTTCGACAGATATCAGGACATAATTTGACTTTTTATCGTAATAAATTACTCATGAAGGAAAATCCCGAATCTCCGAAATGGAGATATGCGCATTCGTTGCAAGCATCTTAAGTTTGCTCTGATGAGTTGATTACAGAACTCTCTTGCCTTACTTTGGAAGCAAAATCAAAATTCATTTATATTCGGAAAATATTTAATAAGTTTTGCCACTATTTGACAAAAGCACATCAGTACTCATTTTAGATGTGAATTTGTGGGAAAAAAATTATACACCTCAAGAGATGAATAGCTGCATATTTATAATTAGAAAATAATGAATTTGAGTTTTTCTGTAATACATTATTGCAATACTTGCAATGGTTTTAATATAAATGTATAAAATAATACATACTTGAATATAAATACTGAAAAAGCTAATTTTCTCATCATTATCAGCTTATATTTATGTTATATTAAACAGTCATATATTGCAAATATATATAGTACCTGTAGATATTTTAAAAGGATATTATCTAGATAACTTTTAAGTCGATGCGATATGAAAAAAATATGTGAGCTTTTGCAAAGTCTTTCTTCTTAAGATTCCTTCTCAAATTTTTTCCTCGAGGAATAAAAGTAAATAAACTTATAAATTAAAATACTAAATATAGAATGGCCTTTTTAAAAAGTATCTTCGCAATAATAATGAAAATGTTTACTTAAAAATTCAAATTGTAATTCCATGGATTAAAAAAACATTTCAAAAGTACCATGTTTCGAAATCATTAAATTTGGAAATAAATTAATAAATAGAAAATTTTTATATACTAATTAATACGAATGGCAAGAATTTAAAACATATTCATCGTACAATAAGATTTTGCATCATATATATATTCAAAATTATTGAAATAATGATGGAATGCAAATAATTTGAGAAGAAATTGCAATCACTTGTTAATTTTTAATGAAACATTTTTTAATTCCTAGTAAAATATTTAGTAAATTAGATATGTACAAATAATTCTTATTTGTTTAAAGAAAAATTACAAACCTTTTTGCTCTGTATGTGTTTTTCATCAAAAAATGCTTAAAAGCAAATATTAAAGAAAATAATTACACATTTCAAATTCAGT